>NC_142690.1:26685757-26988787 GCF_056320005.1 Nelumbo lutea | reverse complement strand
AGAATATCTAATGGGGATTAGCTCCAAAATCTTGAGGAGATTACTTTCGAAAGATTAGTCCCTAAATATTGAAGAATCTTACAAGATTTTCCTCCAAAGTTCCGAAGAGATTATCGAAAGATTAGCCCTTAAATATCTGAAGAATTTTCAAAAGATTGGATCCACATAATTCTAAATAAAATTTTCGAAAGATTAGCCCTAAATATCTAAAAAAGTTTTGAAAGATTAGTCCCCAAGTATTTAAAAAAATTTGTTGAAAGATTATCCCTCAAAATCTGGTAGGTATGATTTTTTATGTTGCAAGGTTAATATTGTGTGGGAGTATGGATTGGGGTCCACATATATGAGACAAGAGATAGAGATCGACCACTACTAGCTAGTATTACACATTCTAGAACCATTCTCTATACTCTCTTGCTACCCAAAACCCTATTTCAAACCTGCATTTAGAACCATTGCTTTTTCTTTGTTTCTATTCTGTTTTTTACTATTACAGAAATTAAAGTGGTTTCACAATTGCAACATTCCAAGCTTATTGGAGTTTGGCTGAAATTAGTTGTAGGATCGACTTCTAAAGATCAACTATGCCATCTTCAGTTGGAGTTTGGCTGAAATTAGTTGTAGGATCGACTTCTAAAGATCAACTATGCCATCTTCAGTTGGGACGATGGTTTGGTTGAATCTTGGGCATGGTGAAACCACTTTGGGAACTTCAATTTTTGGTTTTCATATCACGTATACTTATATTTAGTTTGAAAACCAAATCTGGTTTGATCCAATGATAGATTGATCCTAGCAGAATTTCATTCTCCAAATTCAGAGAATTTGATTCTTGGGTTCGGACTGGAAAACTTTTGAAATTTGGCCAATAAACACTAGTTGGTTCAACCTACATATTGATGTTTACAGTACGTTTAACATCCAACACATCAGCCATTCAGTCATTGAATCGAATGAATAAATAATTCACAATTATAGTAGAAAACATTCAGATTATATGCCCATCAAAATGAGAAAATCGAATTTTCTAAATTGTCATAAAACAGTGCAAATTGCTAGAACACCTTCTAGCCGATTTCATATCCCCAAAGGGTTGAACCTTGTTTGGTGGAATGGTGCAATTTTTTAATCTTGAATCAGCCCAAGAATGTTGAAATTAAATTTCCATGAGAGAACAAATTTCTCTCCTAGGGTCGGTCTAGAATAATCGCCATGCACATTTTAATTTAGAGATTGGATAGAATGTTATTGATTTGGATTTCACAAATGCAACCCCCAAAGTGGTGTAACACGCCCAAGAATTTAGCCAAAATCGAGTTGCAAGTTGAAGATTCTTTTAGACCCTAAACTTTACTCCCGATGGAGGGACGGCCACCAAAATTTATTAATTTAAATTCAATAAAAACACCTAGGAAGGGCACATAAAAATCTTACCTCTAGAGAAAATCATTGCAAGCTGAAGATGGCACAACCCAAATTGCAAGAATTCAATATAGTCTATATGTGTTAATTGATGTGCACTTCAATTCTCCAATTGAATGTAACTATTGATCACTTAAGAGGTCTATGTCTTTGCTAGAAAAACTCAAAGAGAAGAGTGAAACAGGACTCCTTTCAGTCTTGGTGGAATTAGGGTTTGAAAGAACAAATCTTGATGAGAATTGTATCTTTCAATTTTCCTATACTATCTTATAGAGTTGAACTCCTAGAGTCATAAAACGAGTATCCAAATGAGATTTCTAACTAAATTAGAAGTTTATAATTAGGGGGTAATCTTAACTATATTAGGATCAAGAGCGAAAAAAGCCTCTGCCAATCCAACCCATATTATCCAACTATCCAACTTCCTAGTCAAGCTAGACAAGTAACTAACAAAAGTAGTTTTGTTAGAAATAAATCAAAACTCTTTGGTCAGCCTTTTATTTTATAACTTTGACAAGTCAATTTGTCCTGAACCTTGTAAGGAATGAGACCTACTAAGTGCCTAAATTAAACCATGTGGGTTTGGCCCACATATTAAAACACATGGGTTGAATTCAGTAGTTAAACCTATTGAACCATCCAACTAATCTTATTGGGCTTGGGACTGGACCAACACTTAAATATAAGTGGGGTTTAGCTTTTAGCCATCCTATGAGCCCAAACCTAATGGTTTCACCTAAGAAAAGTGCCCATCAGGTTTTAGCCCAAGTAGATACTTTGCTCTCAACATCTCAACCAATAATATTAGTACACGACCCATAAAGAATGACCTCTTCTTTGATTACAAAATGTAGTGTTACACCCTCTTATCCTAATATTAAAATTTTTTGTAAATCTTTTAATTAAGGGTAAATTACAAAGACCCCCTGTACAGTGGGGTCTGTGACAAAGACCCCCCTATATCATGACAGTGAGACAAATACCCCCCTCCATTAGCATTCACCCTTACATTATTTTTTAATCCCCATAGTACCCTTACAATAACTATTCACAATGTTGAAAAATATTGTTCTTCTTCCCCGGCACCTGCATAGAACGAAGCATTTAATGGGAGAGAACAACCAAAGTAGATCTTTCCAGGAAAAATAAGAAAAAGAACATGGACCTTAGAGATTCTCACCTTGCTAATCTTTGGAACAGCAAACCTAAGCATGTAGACCCTGCCATTCAATTCCGTCTTCCTCCTCTTCTCCTCTTCTTCCATGTAGAGCTTGTCATTCAATTCCATCTGTTGCTAACCTTTGGAACAACAGACCCAACACCTCCTCGTTGTTTTTCCTCCAATTCCGTCTTGCCCTTGCTCCCCTCAACCTTAGCTGAATCTTGACCACCTTCCGAACCAAAAAAACCTCAAGTTGCCCCCTTTGTCCGCTGCCGCTGAATTCTGCCGGAGAACAGCTCTCTTCTGTAACAGGTGGGCTGTGCGCCGATAGGAGGGAAATTTTCTCTCAAAACTTTAGACCTGTTGAGGAACAGGTTATTAGCAGAACCCTCAAAACCTCTGAAATCAGTCGTAGTGAAACCGGTACCCACAGTGGTGCTATCTCTGCCAAGGGCAGCAATCGAGTGGTCGGAAATTGTGAACTAGAACAAAAATCGGGAGTATCCATCTGACCCTGCGAACTCAACACGCCGAACCCATTCAAAACACCTGCTCCCCGTCTCATGAGAATAGAGGAACTCGAAGTCTGGTTCCCTGCTCCCTTGCTCATGAGAACAGAGGAATTCAAACGCGCCGGAAATCGAGCACAGGGTCGTAACCATTTCCGAAGATGGCAGCTTCCTTGGCAGGATCGTCCTTGGAGTTGGGAGAGAGAAAGAATGAGAGAGGACGGTGAGGAAGGGGAAACGAAGAGAAGAAAGGGAAAAAAATAGGCTTTAAGAGAAAAGGGCAGAAAAAGAAAATAGAAAAAAATTAGTAAGGTATTTTGGTAATTCACCGCATTCCGTTATCTGACTTAACGGTTAAGGGGGTCTTTGTCGCAAAACAAAGTATAGGGGGGTCTTTGTCACAGGCCCCATAGTACAGGCGGGTCTTTATAATTTATACTTTAATTAAATAAACTATTTGTAGATATAAATACATTTTACAAACTAATCTCAAAACCAAATTGAAATCTTTTGCTAACAATTTTAGGTTTCCATTAAAGAGAGTATACGGCATGATATTTTCTTTGTCTGACGAAGTAGCTAATCATATCACAATGATCAACCACTCAAATGCTATTCTAAACTACTCCAACATACTTAAGTATTTGGCCCTATATGGATTTCATTAATTGGTATATCAAAAGAAGTTCAATCTAACATATAGCGAAGTATCATTATCAAGTTTCGGGTTAAGTGCAACTTTCTAATTTTGCTTATTTATCTCCAAAGTCTAGGGCACAACTAGAAATGATCATTATTCAGTGTTTCACCAAACAACCACTCATCCCGTTATTGTACATTGACAAAGTTGCCCACATCACCATAAATGCAATTTTCATGACCAAATTGCCTTTGAATGGTAACTCAGCCTTATTAAACATATTTTTGTGACTAAAATGCCCTTAAGCACCCAACTGCCTTATATATAAGATTTCTACTCATTGAGAGACATTTTGCTCTCATTGTGTTACTTGAAAGTATTCTAAGATAGCTAAAAAAATGGGTTTTAGGTCGAATAGTAATAGGGTTATTTTTGGAATATTGAAAAATGGGTCAAATATAGCAAAGGGTAAAATGATAATATAGTAACAACCATTAGTTTGTTTAATGTCAAGTTGCTGGCATTGACATGGGGTTCCTTGGATATGTCTTGAAAAGTTTATGGTGAGTTTAAGAGAAGTGCTAAAAAGTCAAGGTGAGTTTTAGACAATTTCCCTTTAATAAAATATTGTTGCCATTACCCAATGTTGATCACCTATTGGGGTCCTAGCTAACGATTGCACCAAAGGATGGCCAATATTATCAGGTTTGTTTAAATCCACACTTTGCATCACTCAAAGAGAATTGCTGAAAACCTTGTTGCTCCTTAAGCTTTTGAAGATATGTCATTTGGCTTTTTATTAGTCCCACGCCTGTACTTGAGATCACCAAAATTAATAATAACAATGTAGTGAATATCAAGGTTTTAAAAATCAGACTAGACGCAGAACCATTCTGAGGACCGGTTCCCGGGGCAAACGGTCCAAACAACCATCCAATTTGAACATACAACCCATGCATTTTACTTAGAAAAGTAAATAAAATAAAAATGACCAAAAACCGTTTTTTGATTTTTTTAGGGTGAAACGGAACTGATTATATAACTGATTCCCAGGTCAATTGATTCAACCGTCCCATCTGATCCTATTTTCAAAACGATGACCAATATACCTCTGGAGTGTATTGATGGGATAATTTGCACCATGCTCCATCCTAATCATCTAATTAATATGCAGTGTTTTCTCACTAGCTCAAGAATTGGATTCATTTTCGGTTAGTGCAAGAGTGCGTGCTATAAGTTATAAATAAATATTATGAATATATGATATGATATTTGAATTTAACTTTTATAAACTATTCAGAATCCAAGGCAAATATCCAAATTATTGACATAGATAGATGAAATGAGCGCTCTCTACGTTGAAGGAGATGGGTAGTTCGATTGACTCATGAGCTAGTTCGTCGTTAATGCTGATCAAGCTGTGATCACTTCCTCATGATAGTTTCCTGTTTCCCCAATAATGCATGTGATGATGAGTGTTTAATACTTGTAGAGCAAATGCGTACACCACTTCAGTCCGGTAAATGGTTAATCAAAGCCAGGCAAATAAATGATTGAAAAGAAGCTTTGTGCACTCTGTGTCGGCACTTTATAAGTTGATTGACTTTGTCTTAGGGGAGTCTTGGTGTGGTCTTGCGATCAGAAGACAATGGTTGGAAGGATGATACGGCTTCATAGATCTCAGATGAATTAGCATGCACCCCCAACCAATCAATATATCAATCAATCAATCAAATCACAATTTCTTTTTTCTTTTTCTCGATGATGGAACAATCAGAATGCATGCTGCCCTTTTCTTTCTTCTTTCTGAAAAGAAATTATTTGAGCACCACTTGCCTCCCATCTTTACGATGGACGACTCATCACAATATAAAGTGTGGGTGGGCTCATGACGTGCATCACAACTCACAGTAAGGGTCTGGATTTTAGCTAGAGATATAAAGTTACAACGCAGTTGGGAGCCAAATGGGCGTGTGAAGAATATAAATGAGGAGATAAAGCGGGTTATCAATATTTAGTTTCAATAATTAGTTTGAGGAAACTTTTTATTATGGGTTTGACTATGATGCCCAAAAGAAATGATATTAATTAGAAAAGATTACAATCAATCAACAACAACATCATAGATTAAAGTAGTAACCAATTGGGTGGGGGAGGTTGTGATTCGTTAAAGCCATTCTGATATTATATCTTTTCGGCATTACAGATTTTTCTCGATTATAGTAATCATTATTATAAGGGATATTTATGTTTGCATCTTCCCTCCAAGCATTGGTTCGTCTCTAGATATGTAATTTTTGATAAATAAAGCTTCCCCTTTCAGTGCTTCAGCTCCATTAACTGCTACATCTCCTTCTTTCTCACCATCTCTCCAACTCGGCTTGCCTCCACTTGTCTACTCTTCTCCCTCATCGCAACCATCACCCTTCACACTTACCATTGACTCTCATGCATGTTTCTATTGATCCTCTACCCCCTTATCCCCTACACCTCAACACCACCCCCACCACCCTTTCCGCCACCACCCCATGCAAATATGTCTTAAAGCTAGCATCGTTAAATCCAACCTAAAGAAGCTCTGGTCCAACCCACTTTTTCATTCTCATCTCACCACAAGTACCCTCTACCCTTGTCATCCTTGGGAACCCACCTCGTTTAAAGTAACCTTATCCCAACAACATTAGCAAGCTGCAATGGAAGAAGAGATCACTATACTTCACCAAAACACTTGTATTTAAATGGAAGTGACACCCTAATGGCTAGATTTAGTGCTATAAAACGTGTTTGGTTGCCAATGGATTTCATTAGAAGGAGGGCATTATTAACTACCGTGAGACATTCGGCCCTCTCAACAAGCCAGCAACGATCTACACTATTCTCAGTATAATTGTTTAACTAGGATGGGTTCTAAAACAATTTCATGTGCAAAACACATTTCTTCATAGAGATTTGATAGAATGTGTTTATATGAGTCAACCTCCTCACTTTGTTGACTATACCCATCTTACACATCTGTTAGTTAAATAAGTCGCTCTATGGTTTCAAGCAAGCTCCTTGAGCCTAGTATCGAAATTTGATATCTTATTTGCCCTCTATTGTCTTCAAAAGTGACACATTGGACTCTTATACATTCCTGCTTCACCAATCTTCACATAGAGTATTTGTATTTGTTTATGTTGATGACATTATCATAACAAGTTCCTCACCCTCTCTTGTTCAACATATCATCACCTCTATGCAACATTACTTTTCTTCCAAAGACTTGGATGGTTTAGATTATCTCCTAGGCATTGAAGTGATCCATATGCATGTGATCTATTTCTCACACAATGCAAATACATCTCTAATCCATACGCAGCCACTTGCCCTCTTAATCTATTCTCAAGTGCTCCTTTCCCAAATGCATCATTATATAGACACATTGTTGGTGCCTTGCAGTATCTCTCCTTCACCAGGCTTGACATCTCAAACTCTGTTAGTCGTATTTGCTAATTTATGCACTCTCCCTCTATAGAGCATTGGGTCACCATTAAATGTCTTCTTTGTTATCACAAGAACACTATTGATTATGGGTTATGCATTGTGCCCACCCCTCTCACTTCTTTGTGAGCCTTTTCTAATGTCGATGCTGGATAGCGTATGTCCTCAACTCTAGTTTACCTTTATTATGAATAAAAGATCATCGATATCATGTGTCATGGGGTTGTTTTGCTAAACTGTCCCTTAGTCCTTATTAGCATTATGTATGAGGTTACATGGTTATTGCAATATGGACTTAAATGTTTATAGCCAAATGATAAATCTAGGGAGTTTATCCTGATAAGGTTGTCGTTTTCACATTGCCCAAGTAATGGAGCAATGGGTCTTATCTACTTGGATTGTGACCTAAATTGTGAGAATGTGTTCTTTCAAAAAACATTGAACTGGACCAGACCTAGTGTGTTTTTGGGCTTTATTATAGGTGGAACAACTAGGTGTTGCATTTAATTCCTAGACTTGATAGCGGTATCAAGCTGAGTATCAAACCTGTCTATCTTTAATATAACAACTACTAAGATCTTTCTTATATGGTCAAATACTTAAATATGTTGGGGTAGTCAAAAATGGTATATCAACTATGAATTAATGTGATAGGATTTGCTACTATGTTAAGACACAGAGAATGTTCCATGCAGCTTTCCATGATGAATACTTAATCTATTAGCAGTAGGATCATATGAACCTTCCACAAGGATCCATTAGAGGTGGAGGTTGGATACCATGTTATAAAGGCTAAGAGGGAAAAAAATTCTTCCCCATATGTGGTGTCGAGTGTTATTAGTAGACACATTAATTGCAACTTGCAAGTGATATGTTAGGCTCATTTAACTTGATAATCACATAATGGGATGATGGACTTGGGCCATTAGGATGGTAAGGTCACAATTATATAAGTGTTTAGATACTATTTGGGCTGATTTACTAAAGCCCATAATAGATATAGGTGAATTGTTTTAAGTAGTTGACCCCACTAGCTTAAGTGTTAAGTTGGTAGGGTTAAAACTTGGTTCACTCTTTAATTAGTAGTAGGTCCCATGCTATACAATCTAGTGTCTTCCATTATTAAAAGGGTTTCCAAGATTTAATGGATACTCTAAGTTGGTTAGGAGTCTTTCTAAGGAGGCCTAGTCAAATTACTAACAAGAAAGTAAAAGTTTGTTTTAAGATTTAACTAGGATACTTAACTAGAAAGGTTCTAGTGTTTGGGTTAAATTAGGAGACCAAGATTCTCCCCAACATATTCCTAATTATGTTGGGAAACCGTTTTGGATTAGGAGAGGACTCTTTATAGCCCTTCATTGTTGATAAAAGGATATATCAACATGGGGGGACTGAAAGAAGCTTTCTTTCTCCCCACATAATTAAATTTGGCCATCCATTGTGAAAAACTTATCTAGGGTTTTAAAACCCTATTCGACCAAACCTATTGTGTATCCATTAGAGATTTGTTCCATAACTATTTTGCCTGAGAAAAATCACCAAAATCGTGGTACACACTTCACCATTGTTGCTGAAAATCTTGGAGATCAATTAGAGTTGTAAATCCTAATGTTCCACCATCTTCAACTTGTTGTAATATTTCTTAGGAGCATTAAAACTTGGGTGTAACTACCACTTCAATCCATGCACTTGTGGACATCAAAGATCAAGTACTTCACTCATTCCATATCTAAAGATTTGATTTTGCATGATCCAATAGACCCAAACGATCTAAGAGAGAGAACTGTTCTCTCATGATATGTGATTTCATCATTAGAGTTCATTCAAAAATTTTGAAATTTACCTTCTCCTATTGCTAGGATTTTTGCATATAATGATCACTTGATCATCATTTTTTAGTCAATTGGATTGGCAACCTTGATGACAGAGTACCTTTCAAATTTCTACATCTATCTTGGAAAAATATCATTTCGTAGTGCTCCAAGAAACAAGAAACCATCTCTTGGTTACGCATTGTTATTGAGTATCACAGTGTTGCTACTAACTACCATTGATGAGCTTTTATGGCTGCAATCTGTCTTTTGGCAGCTTGGCCTCTTACTATCTATGGCTCCTACTGCCTAATGTGGTAATGTGGGAGCTACCTATCTCTGATCCAATCTCATTTTTCATTTAGGCTCAGTTTGGAAAGAGTACAAATACAAATTTGTAGAGTGTAGAACCTTGTATTTTGTATTATTTTGTATGTATTTGCACCGTATATATTTGTATTTGTACTCTTTCCAAACTGAGCATTATCTCTAAACACATAGAGATTTGCATGCATTTTGTTCAGGATCTCATGACCAAGAAGAAGTTACAAGTTCACCACCTCTCCTCTGTACATGGTTTTCAAAACCAGATCAGACTAGACAGTTGGATCGGAAAAACCGGGAACCAGTCACCTAACCAGTTCCGTTTTTCCCCAAAACCGTTGATTTTGGTTAGCAAAATGCTGAACCAGCCGATTAACTGTTCGAACGGTTTTGACCATTTTTCGATTTTTTTATTTTTTTTGTCAGAATAGGCTGGCTGTTCGGGTCGAAAGGTCGGACCATTCGAACTGGTAACCGGACCCCTAACCGATTCGGTCATTGGTTCAGTTTTAAAAACCACGCCTCTGTAGATCAAATTGTGTACAGGAAAACCTATACACAATGTTTGTAAAGGTTTCCTGCATTGTCCTTCAAACAAAACATAGCCTAAGCCTCTCAGTCTTCCACTCCTATTCTCCAAGCATAGGAACAAAGTTCACGCCATCTCCCCACATTACTTAACTTGAGAAGGGCAGGTGTCAGCCAAATAGATAGCCTTGTACAGATCAACATTATCTTATCCTTTTTACTATTCTAACCTCTTTCATTTGTTTACTATCCTAATCCATGTACAACTCCTCTTGTATATATATTGGGTTAATCGCCTAAATATACTGTGAAATACAGTTATTTTCTTTAAACACTCATTCATATTGGTCCTACAACCTAGATTGAACAAAGATCTCTAGTGATTGCTAGAAAAGCAGGGATGTGTTTTGAAAATTTAATGGATAGTTAAGAACACTTTTATCCTATCCATTCAATCTGTTAGACTTAGGGGTTGTTTGGAACCATGGCCGTTTTTCAAAAAAATGGTGTCACATTGGATCCATATAAGTGTTTCAACAAACGCCTATGTATCTCACTGTTTGGGTTAGCCGATTATTAAAAAATCGGGCAATGCCTTGAAAATTTGGAACCCACCAATGCATGAAATGCCAAATATCGGTGAATCGTTTCCCCCAATGGGTGACTGATGTGTATCATATGTGGTGCTTACCTGTCAGCACATACATGAAAAACGGTGATGAAAATCACCTTACCAAACAGCATAGTGTTGCTCACTGCCTACATTGCAGAAGTGTTTTTTTTTTTTTGTGAAAAATGGGTCTTGGAAGCATGGGCATTTTTTCTTGAAAATCAGTCCCAAAAAGCGCCCATGCTTCCAAACACCATGTTAATGTTTGAAAGGTCAATGAGGTATATATAAGTAGTTTTTGAAACTAAATAAAAATAAGTCTTTTCCAAAAGTTAAAAAATCCATCCTTTACCGTTCCGAGGAATTAAAGGAGAGAAGAGAGACCCATGAAGAATCCTAAAACTTTCAAACCCTTAAAATCTTCAAAATTTTAAAATCTCCAAATAGGTAATCAAATAACTTTCTTCTACTTCTACCTCTACTTTCTTTAATCCATCAAGACAGTAAAGCATCTTCATCACCTACTCAAGAAACCATTACGAAATGGATACAAAAGAAAAGGAGACCCATGACTCCACCAGGTTAAGGCTTTTCTCTCAATAACACAACTCAAAATAAACAGATGTTGAGGAAAAGATGTTCATCACTTACTCTGATCTTGGGCTAGAGCAAGAAACGGCACCATTATTGATGAGTTCCATTGATTCATCAATACATTGATGCCCTTTCTTGTATTCATCAAAAATCGTTGCTGTGGTTGAATCATCAAATCGTTGATTTGGATAATGGTTTTTGACCTTTTTTTTGTTTTTTATTTTAATATTTTTTTGTCATAACAGACCATCTATTATTTGGACCAAACAGTCGAACCGTTAGACCCATGAACTGGTTGCAAAACGGTTCCTGTCCGGTCCAATTTTAAAAACCTTAGTTTTTATGATTTCATTTCATTCTTTTTTGATAGGCAAAAGAGATTAAAAACAAAAGGAGCTGAGACAACACCAAAGCGAGAGATGGTACTAGCTTATATAAAGCATATGGCTTTTACAAGAGTGCAGAATCTTATTAATGGCTACAGCTTCTTTCCATGAGAAGATTAAGAACAACTTATAAATCGGGAGAAGATGCTCCCTGATTGGTTTACTCATCATCATTTGGTAAACGCAAGAAATCCACATCCCTTTCTCTCGCGTATGCAACGAACCAATAAATTGTAGTTGGAGTTGAATATTTGATTGGGGAGTAATGGCTGCATTTACATAATTTGCTTTTGAGGAAACGTCGTCGCATATATATAAACAAGTGCTGGCTTTTCACTCAGCCAGTAGGGAACTCGTAAGTTGGGCATGATGAGAATATTATGAGGCTTGATCCCACCATGAAAATTGCTATATCGATCTATAAGAAAACTTGAAAACCCCACCAAGAATTGTTTATTAAGTAGGATTTGCATGATGGAGGAGAAGTCTCATCAAGCTAAGTCATCTCTCTTTCTCTCTCTAATAATAGACTAAATGGATGGTAGAGAATGAGCACTGTTTATTACAATTGTATATGAGAAGGATACAATTCAAAAAGTTCAGAAAGGTAAACGGATTACATCAAAAGATAAGGTTGAATCTTATCAAGAGAAGTGTTCTTAGTATTCCCATATATACATTGCAGTCATATGGGAGAGGTTTTGTCAATATGTCATCCACTTGCTTCTCTTCAGGAAGGAATCTGACCATCAAGTTATTGAATGTGCCTGGTGAGAGCATCTTGAATAGGATTTCTAGCACAAGTGAGTGGTGCTGAGGTTATCACACCATATATAAAGTGGCTGGAAACAAGCTTGTTGAGGAGCATCTGTATCAAAATGATGTCAGTACAAGGGGTGTCAATTCGACTGGATTTGGTCCAATCCTATCCAGTTTAGTGTGGGTCCAGTGGTCTAATTTAATGTTGGACCATCCAATCTGTTCAAATTTGTTTAAATTTATAGATTATTCAAACTTGGTCCATTGACACCTATATTCCTATCTTTTTAGTAATGGATTAGATATTAACTCAATCCAGCCCAATCCAATATGAATTCATTATGGATGGACAAGGTCCAATCCAATCTACTAAATACTTTGAACTATTTAAGTCTGGACTGGTCCAATTCAACATGTCTTATTAGTTCGTCTAATTCATCCAAATTGATTTTGATTTGCATGGGGTCCAATCCAAAACCGGTCCATTAACACCCCTAATCGGTAGTAGATGCAAGACATCTATACTCGGTCTGATAGATATATAAAACCACTTTTAGAACAACGATCTAATGGGCAACTTGCCGATCAAATTTAATCAGTGTCAAAGAAACCCTGGAGAGAGAGATGGTTATAAGACAACACCATGATCAATAGTTGGATTTCAAATAGTGCAAAATGCGCTTCACCACAATGAAAATCAGTGTACGATTTCAAAAATTGAAAGACCTTATTGACTACAAACTCAACCTCAGGTTGTGTCATTGTAACATGCATACTACAGAGCCAATTCAGATCTCTTACCCACACCTACCCACATGACATTACAGCTGCACATTTATAACATTTCCCGCTATTTGTATGTACCCATTTACTGGGAGATGTTTCCGATTGATATACATCTGTAATGAGACGTGGGTAGGTGTGAATAAGATTCTTGTGGGTAGGAGATCTAAACTGCTACAGAGAGCACTGTTGACACCATCGTTTTCAAAATTAGACTAGACCGGAAAAATCAGGAACCAGTCAGGTGATCGGTTCCATTTTTCACCAAAACTATATTTTTGCCAAAAAAAACATTGATTTGGTCAACAAACCACTGATTTGGGCGGTTGAACCGTTCGAACCGTTTTGACCATTTTTTAATATTTTTAATTTTTTATCAGAATGGGATGACCGTTCAACCCGGGAATTGGACCCCTAACTGATTCGGCATCTGGGTCGATTTTAAAAACTTTGGTTGACACTCCTATAGAGTGTATTTGAAGTTGCACCAAGTTTCGTAGAGGCAGACATAGGCTTGTACTCGTTAGTTCAGCTTCATGTATATTTGAAGTCGTAGAGATACTTGTGAAGGTAACTGATGAGGGGTGATTTGGCCCGACTTGATGAACAGAGGACATTGGGTGTCCCAATCGCTTCGGATCGCCCCGAGGACAGTGTATCCTGGATGCCCGTATTTGCCAAGGTGACACGTAGCAAGTTCTAGAAGCCCGCCAATTGCCTCCGAGCCTTTCTAGATCACGTCACGCATCCGTAGGTCTTATCCTCATCCTACCCGATTCGAGCGGACATGATGAGGTTTATCGGCCAGCACGTTATCCACCTTCCGGAGTGGAATGGATTCCTATTGCTCGGCCCGAGGATCTCAGAGAGGATTCGTGAGGTTCACAGTAGACCAACTATATAAGGACATTGGCCCCCATGGCACAAGGTACACGCGATTACTTGCTCACTAGCTATTTACATTCAAGCTTTCAACTCGCTACCAAAGTACAATACTAAAGCATCGGAGCAACCTCACCAACTTAATCACTTCGGGTTCTTTGATTCGTCTTCTTGCAGCTTAAACTAGTTCACGACGTGACTGACATCCAGGTGATCCTCCAACTAGCATCTTCCAAATTGCGCACCATCAAATGGCACCGTCTGTGGGAAATAGTCGACGAAAAGCCAAGTTTCCTATTCACTATTTCATTCATTCAATGGCCTCTCCAAGAAACACTGGAAAGAGCGCCGACATGACCGTCACTGGGGGGCAGGAGTAAACTACTGCTAGCCAAGAGTTCCCCACAGTTTTCATCGGCAAGTTCACTATTCCCCTCATTATCTCGGGGATCCCTACTATATCAACCCAACATACTCAGTATCGAACCTAGCCGTTGAACGTTCCCTTACCCTAGGTAAGCGCTACTTTCTCCATGCCAAAGCCCTCTGTAGTTCCTCCTAGGGTCGGGCACTAGCAGTTCAATGAGCTGGTTCAAAGTGTCTGAACCATGCAACTACAAATGCAACAAATCCATCAGTCCTAGCAATTCCAACAATACTACTTCTACCAACAATACCACCAGCAATTTCAACCACTGCAGCCGAATCAGCATCAGCCTCAGAACCAGAACCAGCATCGGGCCCATAATCAACAGCAGTAGCAGGGTATACATTGAACTCCTTTGCGGAGTGTGGGAAACTCACAGGTCCCGATCCCTCCCTGGGATCGGACCTCACCTCGGGGTAGAGTTGATGGTTAGCGTACACCCCAACCTTCTCAGAGAGGAAATCCTAAAGACAAGCCCGGAGTCAGTCAGCATACGAGGACCAATCAACAATAACACTCGCGGCCTAAGAATCGCAAGTCATAGATCAATGACCGCTAGCTCGAAGCATGAGGCAGAAACTCACGATGAGGCCCCTCGACTCCCCATAATAGTCAACAACAAGTTTGCGATCGAGAAGATGCTAGAGGTAGGAACCCACTCCCACCTTGTGACAGTATACGGGAGCGAGAATGAACTAGGGTCAAAGTACCCGATAACATTAAGGTCAAAATCACAAATGTGGAAGCAACAAAGAAGTAACGATGATGCCACAAGACGCGCCGATCTTCCGCCAGGAACAATCTGCCACCAAGAAGCAATCAGCCATTGGAAGCAGGGTGAGAAAGGAAGCGAGATCGATAGCTGCACAGCCGGCTCCTGCTTTGTTGACCGGCCCTCCCCCTTGTCAGCTGAGATACTAGTGGCCCCAAGGCCAAAGGACTTCAAGACACCTACCTTAGAGACATATGATGGAAATTTGACCCCAATGACCATGTCGATGCATTTCAGTCTCAAATGAACCTTGTCGGAGCAGATGAGGCATGCATGTCGGTGGCCTTTTCTACCACCTTCAGAGGATTAGCCAGGTAGTGGTACAAAACATCGCACCGGGCTTAATCAAAAGTTGGGCTCAGTTTGTCGATATGTTCACTGCCCACATTGTCACTAGTAAGAAGTGCCCAAAATCACAAGAGAGCCTTCTAAACGTGGTCTAGAAGGAGAACAAATCAATTTGAAGCTACATCAAGTGCTTCAACGAAGAGTGTTTGCAGATCCCCGACCTCAATCTGGTTGTGCACCTTAATGCAACGCGAAAGGGAGTTAAACACAAGGAGTTCTCATGGTACCTCAGAGTGCATCGCCTAAGGATGACCGTAGATTTCCTCGACTATGTTGAGAGGTTCATTAGCACCGAAGAAGCTCTCGGCCCAAAGGTAGATGTCCAACAAGGTGAGAAGAGGAAAAGAGAGGATGAAGGGCCAAGCAGCAGTAAGTACAGGTGGAAGAAAAGCAAGTCTCCCCATTAGAGAAGTAAGTCACCATCTCGGGGTTCTAGGTTAGGTCAGCGATCCAGGTCCCCTCTTGTTGAAAGAACGTCCTACACCCCCCTTAATGCAAAGTGAGCTGAAATCCTAATGGCGATCAAGAATTATTCTTTTGTCAAGTGGCCACCCAAGCTGTTGGGAGATCCAGCGACCAAGAACCCAAATTTCTATTGTCACTTTCATCGTGACACCAAGCACAACACTGAGAACTTCTGAAACCTCCGCGATGAGATTAAAGAGCTCATCTGCCGCGGATATCTGAAGAAGTACATCTTGCATGAAGGAAGAGAATCAGCAGACCATCAAGCCGACCAGAGAAAAGAAGCTCTGGAGTTGAGGAAGCAAAATGATCAGCCACCCCGGCAGCAGCGACCACTTGAAGACAGACCAATCCACGGGGTGGTCAACAAGATCACCAGTGGGTCCATTATTGCGGGGTGTACCACAGCAGCGGGAAGACCTCAGTTTGACAGTTAGATCAACAAGCAGAGAACCCACCGAAACAACCTCAGGTGGATGAGCCAATCTACTTCACCGAGGATGATGCGCGTGGGATCCAATATCCGCATGATGACGCTCTCATCGTCAAGCTTGTAAATAACGATTTCAAGGTAAAGCGGATACTGGTGGATTCAGGGAGTTTGGCCAACATCCTGCCAAAGGAAGCATTTGACAAGTTGCAGTTGAAGTAGAGCGACATAGATCCAGCAGATTCGTACTTAGTGGGGTTCAATGGCGAGGGGGTCAGACCCCTCGGTCGAGTCACAGTACCAGTTGTAGTGGGGATATGACCCAACTTAGTACGCTTCAAGCACATGTTCTTGGTGGTCTTGACTCCGTCCCCCTACAACACAATCTTAGGTAGGCCCAACTTGCATGCCTTACGTGCAGTGGTATCAACCTACTCTTTGGCAATGAAGTTCCTAACGATTTGTGGAGTAGGGGTAGTACGAGGCGATTAACTCGAATCCCATAAGTGCTACATGGCCATGCTGAAGGATAAGGCAAAGTTGGCAGACAACGTCAAACTAGAGCTACCATCCGAGCCCATAGAGGACCGAGCTGCCCCGATGGAGGAGACAATCCATGTACCAGTTTTCGAAGCCAAGCCGACGAAGACCCTCCAGACCGGTGCTCTACTAAAAGAACCACTTCGGTTGCAACTATTAAGTTTCTTACTCAATAACTTATATGTTTTGGCTTGGTTCACGGAAAAAATACCTAGCATTGACCCTAGCATAATTACCCACAAATTAAATGTGGACCCTTTAGTCAAGCCAATTAGACAAAGAAAATGAAATCTCATCCCGGAACGGTGGAGGGTAGTTGACAAGGAGGTCGGGAAGCTCCTCGTAGCAGACTTCATTAGTGAGGTCCATTACCCGAGCTGGGTGGCCAACCCCGTGCAAGTGAAGAAGGCCAATGGAAAGTGGCGCATGTGTGTCGACTACACTGGCCTCAACAGAGCCTACCCTAAGGATTGTTTCCCCCTTCCCAAAATATACCGCCTAGTAGACACAACCTCGGAGCACAAGTTGCTGAGCTTCATGGACACTTACTCCGGCTACAACCAAATTTGGATGGACGTAGCTGAGTAGGACAAGACCGCATTTGTAACTGAGCTAGGGCTGTACTGTTATAAAGTGATGCTCTTCGGATTGAAAAACGTTGGAGCAACTTTCCAATGACTTGTAAATAAAGTTTTTGAACCTCTTATTGGAAATAAAGTAGAGTGTTACGTTGATGACATGGTCGTGAAGACCCAGTTTTTGAACTCTTGAATTGATGAATTAAATTGTGTTTTTCAAATTCTAAGAAATTCAACATGAAGTTCAACCCGAACAAGTATGTCTTCGGGGTCACGTCGGGTAAATTCCTTGGCTACATAGTGAACCGACATGGCATCGAGGCCAACCTGGACAAAATCAAGGCAATATTAGATATGAGACCGCCCCAAAAGATAAAGGATGTACAAAGACTAACTGGTCGGGTAGCTGCCCTAAACCGATTTATGTCTAAATCAGTGGGTCGGTGCCTACCCCTTTTCAAGGCAATTAAAAAGAACGAAGGCTTTGTATGGACCAAAGAGTGTCAGCTCGCATTTGACGAGATGAAAAAAATACCTAAGTACTGTACCAATTTTAACCTGACCAGAGGAAGGTGACGAGCTAAAATTATATCTCTCTGCGAGTGATGAGATGGTCAGCTCAGTACTAATCAGAGAAGTAGACTAGGTCCAACGATTTGTCTACTATGTAAGGTTTTGCAAGCTGCAAAAACTAGATACCCTGATATTGAAAAGCTAGCGTACGGGCTGGTAGTAGAAACTCGGAAATTATGCTCGTACTTCCAAGCTTACATGATCATCATCCTCACCAACAAACCATTGAGACACATTTTATTGAAGCCCGAAGTGTCATAGAGATTGACGAAGTGGGCCATTGAGTTGAGTGAGTATGACATCCGGTTCGAGCCACGTTCAACGATCAAAGCCCAAGTCTTGGTGGATTTCATAGTAGAATGCACATTTAGAACGCTGGCCCCTGAAGTGACTGAGCCGGCTAGCACGTTGGAGTCCTCGACCAACGTGGCACTAGTCCCGGTCAGTGAAAGTCCGACCTGGGATAAGGAACCCTAGATCCTCCACATAGATGGCTTGTCTAATCAGCGAGGAAGTGGTTTTGGATTGATACTGTACGGGCCAAGCGAGGTGAAGCTAGAGTATGCTCTCTTGTTCAAATTCGAGGTGTCAAATAATGAGGATGAGTATGAGGCTTTGATTTCCGGGCTAGGCCTAGCAAGGGAAATTGGTGTAAAGCACCTCATAGTGTGCAATGACTCCCAGTTGGTGGTGAATCAGATCAACGACGACTACGAGGCCCGAGACCCAACAATGGTAGCCTATCTAGCTAAAGTGAGAGAGCTCTTGCCGACCTTCCTCTCTTGGTTCATCCAACAGATACCAAGATCCGAAAACGTTGAAGTCGATGCCCTATCGCGGTTGGAAAACACTAGTGACAACACGATGCGAACAATGTATATAGAAGACATGCCTCGGCCAAGCATTCTTGGGGAGGAGTAGAAGAGGTCGCTCTCGTGTTGTCAGTGAAACTGAGCTGGATTGATCCGCTCGTTCATTATCTACTCCACGGGGTCCTACTGGAAGAACACAATGCAGCTCGAAGGGTAGAGCATCAGTCAGCTCAGTATGTTGTTATCGACGAGCAGTTGTATAGGAGGTCCTTCACGCTCCCCTACTTATGTTGCTTGTGACCTTCAGAAGAAGATCAAGTACTCCATGACATCTACGAAGGATTTTGCAGATGACACTTGGGAGGCAGGGTGTTGGCCCAAAAGGCACTAAGAGAAGAGTACTATTAGCCCACCATGAAGGCAGATGTACTCGAGCTCGTCAAGAAATGTGACAATTGCTAGAGGCACGCCAACATCCTTCATTAACCTGCTGCCGATCTGAAATACCTAACCGCTCGTGGACGTTTGTGCAGTAGGGGATAGATATCCTCAGACCATTCCCGTTGGCAACCAAGCAGAGAAGATCCTTGGTCATGGCGGTTGACTGCTTTACGGAGTGGATGGAGGTCGAGCCGCTGGTAACAATTATAGCTCAGAACGTATAGAATTTCTTTTGGAAAAACATAGTGTGCCACTTCGGACTACCCAAGGTGTTGATTTCGGATAACGGGAAGTAGTTTGAAGGCATTAAGTTCGAAAATTGGTGCACTGAAATGGGGACCCAACATAATTTCACTTCGGTTGCACACCCTCAAGTGAACAGACAAGCAGATGTGGCAACAGGGCAATCCTCTGCGGATTAAAAGTTTGCGTGGCGTGAGCTAAGGGGCTATGGATGGATGAGCTGCTTAGTGTCCTCTGGGACTACCGAACTACCATCAAAACTACAACCGGGGAAACGCGTTTCAACTTGACATATGGAATGGAGGTTGTGATCCCTATTGAGATCGAAATATCAACATTAAGGGTTGATGCATACGATGAAGATGCCAATGACAACAAGCTCCGAACTAACCTAGACCTGATCAACGAGGTACGTGACCTGGCCTACATTCGAACTACGACCTACCAACAGCGAGTAGCTCGGTACTATAATGCCCAGGTCAAGAAATGGCAGTTCCGAGTTGGTGACCTGGTGCTCCGTAAAGTGATGGTACCTGAGTTGGGAGGGTCTGTACAGGGTGAGGCGAGCTAGAGACGATGGAAGGGAGGTCGGTACCCCGAGCATGGAACGTCGACAACCTGAAGAAATACTACCTATGAGCTTGAGAGCTAGATTTCCGCCAAAAATTAACTAAGTCTAGAAGACCACCAAGCTAGCCATATTACAAATCGAGGAGTGGACTGTGAGTCGCTCCTGGAAACTAAGGCCCACGACGGCCGAGCTAATGACTCTGCGCAACAGAAGACCAAGTCGCTTCGGCATAGGCAACCTAAGGCCTATTCGCTTCGGCATGGGCAATCTAAGACCCAATCGCCTCTTCGGCATGGGCAAAGGAGAAGTAGCTTGTGTGCAGGTAGGTCGGGTATATACCCTACTGTGTCTGCTCACTTCAGCGTACGTTGATATCAGATTACTCTTACCTATGCCAAGCTCACTAGCTCGGCACTTCGGAGTAATCCACACTTATAAAATTTTTTGCACAAGTAAGATTTGCATACATGAGATAAGTAGCAAGATTCCATTCATTCAAAAAAAGTTTAGTACAGTTAGCAAAAAAAACAACCAAAAGTGAAAGGTAAAGCTACTTATCTGAGCTCAGAGGTTCGGGACATTACATCATATTTATAGGGAGGTCCAAGAAAAGAGGCACCATTTAGTCTTGATGGGGCTCCTCGCCCCCTCCTTCGACAAGCTCAGAATCCTTGGTTGGGTCCACCTCCATAGATGTGCTCGCAGCGGCAACCTCATCAGTCTCCATGACCTTGTTGATTGCTACGTCAGAGTTCCCTGACTTCTCTCCGGTTTCTAGCTCAACATCATCATCCCTATCCTCCTCAGAATCTGGATCCTCGCCCGCCACCTGAATTACAGTCTCTGTGGAGACCCTAATCGTTGTGAGTGGTTGAAGATCGAGCTAGGGAAACGCACGCCTTGCCAGCCAACGGAAAACTTTGAAGCCCTTGTAGAAGGACGAGGTAGTTGTCTCGTTCACAAAGTTCTCGAACTCCGAAGAAGTCTTGTAAGCATGAACAACGCAAGCACCGACTTCCATTAGTTCTTGGAAGAAGATAGCCTTGCGCTTAGAAAGGAGAGCCTTCTTCTCCTCAACCTCCTTTGTCAGCTCGCGGATGCGCTCCTCCTTCCACTTCACCTCTGCCTCCCGCTTCTTTGCCAGCTCCACAACCTTCAATGTCCTAGACTGGCACTCCGCTACTTTTGACTCGGCAGCTAGAACCTTGGCCTCCAAGACCTTCACCTTTGACTCCGAGACTTGCAATAGCTCCATTTGGTGGTCGAACTGCTCCACCAACGAGTGAATCATCAAGTTCGTTTGCAAACAAGCTATACCAATCAATAAGGCAAGAAAAGCAGAAAGGACAAAGAAGTGAAGTTAAAAACTTACCACCATTAAATGACCCCACGCAGTGGCAACAAACTTGGAGCACGACATCCCCGCATACTTCGACACCTCAGTAGGAAAGACAACTTCCTTGCTCTTGAGGGTGGCAACCCAGGCATAAAAAATGCTTTGGCCCTCCTTGGGTTGGATGGGCTGGGGCTCAAACTCTTGAGCCACCCCGGGCTCGCGAGTTGGAGACCCGGTTCCCTAGTTATCCTCAACTAGGTCAATGATAGGTGCATTCTCCTTTCTTCTTGGGGCAATAGGTGTAGTGGGACTAACGATGGGCTTGGTGGCTGGGGATTCGATGTGAGACGCCTTCCTCTTCTTCCTTTTCTTCATATAAGAGAAAAACATAGAGACAGGGATATACGCCATGGTACTTGTATCATAGACACAGACTTAGTAAAGAAGCTAGTGAGAAAGATAAAAAATTCAAGTGTGTGAAACCAAAGTGGAGACCTACCCAGACTCAGCCTTGCATTAACTAACTTCTCCTCAGCAAGGAAATCATCCAACTCCAACCTAAGCTTCGCCTAGGCGCGGACCTGTTTCTTCATGTCCTTATCTAGCTTGATGCCGGGGTCACTGATGGTCATTCTCCAATGCATCGGAAGCGGCCATCCCCCAGCCACAGTGACGATAAAATAATGCCTCTTTCAAGCTGGGACTTTGTTGTGGAAACCATACAGGATCTTGTATACAGGTCGGGGGATTAGGTAATAGCTACGGTGTTCAGAAGAAGGAAGACTAGTAGAGTTCTTCTTAATGGAACAAATCGAGCTAAAGGTACCCATAGCCAAAGGTTTGTTGAAGTGGTGAAACAGGGAGATGGTACCTACTATAGAGCGAACTGAGTTCGGGTGAAGCTGGCCTATGGTTATGTTAAAAAATTGGAGTATCTCCACAATGAACAGGTGGAGCAGGAAGTGCAGCCCGGTTGTTAGCTACTCTTCGAACACCATGACCTCGTCGGAATCGTGATCCCAAGGATACCCTTCTAAAGGGATACACCAGTCTTGGTCCTCAGGGAATTTATAGTACTCGGCCAATGTTCGCAGTCTCTCCGCATTCATTATGGAAGGACCGAAGCTGTTTGGCTCCAACCTCCGAGAACTACGAGAGCTCGAGGCTTCCTTCCAGGAGTCTTCCCGCTCCTTTGTTTGGGAGTCCACCTAGAGTTAACTAGGCTCAGAGCCATGGGCCGAGGTGCCCACCTCGGTAGGACCAAACTCTACTTCTTGGCCCGAGGAGTCCACCTCGGTCCCACTTGACTCACTGCTGGCATCTAGTAGACTACCAGTGCTGACACTCGACATTGTAATGGAAGGAAAACAAGTAGGAACTGAGGAAACTTACCTAGATCAAAGAAAAGAGAAGATGACTTCGAAGGACAAGAATAGGTGACACCGACCTGGAAGCAAACATGTGAGCTCAGATCATGAACATGCAAATCACGACGAAGAAAATGGGGACCTGATAGGCCCTATTTATAGCTACTGTAGTCAGTTTTGGATGGGCAAGATCAAAATGATCCGGCGGTTTCCATGAAAACCAGTTGCACTCCTCCTGAGGCCGAATTCTGTTGAGCATGCATTTTGATGTCTGCAGGGTTAATAATCCGTGTGACATTCGTGCGTTCCTGATATGCGATCTAGGTTCCTAGTCAAGTCAGACAGGTCACTGAGGTCAAACCACCAAATCGACCAAGGCCAAATCCACCTCAGCTCATCATGGACTCCTCGCACCAAGTTGTGACCCGTGCATGAGGAGTGGGGGGCAATTGATGATGGGTGATTTGGCCCGACCTGATGAACAGAGGACATGTGGACAAAATCTGCCAGGCAAGTGATGACTCAGTGCTTCCAACCACCTTGGCAGATTAGTCACCTCGGGTATCCCATTCACTTTGGATCACCCCAAGGATAGGGTATCCCAGATGTCTGTATTTGCCGAGGTGCCTCCGAGCCTTTCGAGATCACATCGCGCATCCGTAGGTCTTATCCTCATCCCGCCCGATTCGGGCGGACACAATGAGGTTTATTGGCCAGCATGTTATGCACCAACAATATAAGGGCATTGGCCCCCATGGCACGAGGTACGCGCGATTACTTGCTCACTAGCTATTTACATTCAAGTTTTCAGCTCATTACCAGAGTACAACACTAACTTAAGCATCGAAGCGACATCACCGGGTTAGCCACCCCAAGTTCTCTGATTCGTCTTCTTGCAGCTTAAACCAGTTTGCAATGCGACTGGCATCCAGGTGATCCTCCAGCTAGGAGCTTCCAGATCGCGCACCATCAGTAACAAATATAATGAGGATAAGAGGGATCAACAAACCATTGGTTGGCTTATATTCTCTTCCTTGTTAAGGAATCCATGAAGAAATGCATTAGATACATCTAGTAGATGTACCAATTATCTAAATGAATTGGCTAGAGCAAGAAGAGTATGAATTTTGGTGGATTTAACCACCAAACTGAACATTTTATCAAAGTCAATACCAATCTCTTGAGTATAGTCCTTGACAACTACACGGGCTTTGAAATGCTCAATAGAACCATCTGACTTGTATTTGATTTTGAACACCCATTGGTTGCCAATGATGTTCTTCCCTAAACGGAAGAAACCAAGGACTATGTGTTTTGGACATGGTTCAAAGTATCAATACACCCTGTTATGCATGAACATGCTTTGTCAGAATTCAGATCTCCTACCAACATGACAATACAACTGTACATTGGGAACATCTCCCCATGAAGGGTAACATGTAAATACAATAGATGTTGTCAATGTAAAACTATATTGAGGCATGGATAGGGTTCTTGTTGGTAGGAGATTCAAACTTTCTTTTTGGGGCCATGACCCACTCACTCTCTTTTTTTGTTGTTGTTTAGATTTTTTTTTCCAAAATTTTACAGGGTGTCTTAGGTTAACAAGGACTAGCACCTGAAATTATGAAAAATATGAAATACTCACATAGTTAGGGTATTGTGGTAGGGGCATTATGCTACAATATGCCTCGATTCATGATGAAACTTTGAACCAAGGTTTTAAAAACCGACCCAGAAATGGAACCGTTCTAGATATCGATTTCCTGGTCAGTGGTTTGACCGTCCGGGTCAAACGGTTCAGACGGTTTGCATATTAGGGCAAATATTTATATGAGATTTGAGAAAGGAGAATTGGACATGAGATGTTGTGGGCTGAGAAAGAAAAAAAAAAAGAAAGAAAAAAAAAAAGAAAGAAAGAAATAAGGGAAGGAGAAAGGAAAATAAAAAAGAAAAGAAGAGAAAGGAAAGGAAGGAGGGAAGGAGGGAAGAAGAAGAAGGAAGAGGAGGATGATTTAACGCTCACCGGCGATAGCAACAGACACAGATCTGAGATCTTAGACCTGAGTTCTTAGATCTCAGATATGAGATCGATTTCTCTATAACATCTATAGTCTTCTTCTTCTTCTTCTTCTTCTTCTTCTTCTCTCTCTCTCTCTCTGCTGGATCTCAGATCTGAGTTCGTGTCTCAGACTGGACCTCAGTTCTAAGTTCTCCTTTATGCAACTTTATACTGCGGACAGCTATCCAGGTCAAATGAGTCAACAGTTCGACTGCCCATGTTAGTAGTTTTCTGATGAAGTCAATGATTTTTTACCCAGAAACAGGTTAGGAGTGAAACAGAACCGACTACTTGGATGATTTCTAGGCCGATCGGTCCGACCATCCAGGTCAACAACAGTTTAAAAACATTGCTTTGAAGTTAGGTTTTGCATTAAAGCCTTATATACCATGCTGAGACCAAGTGACCATATATGGATAACGGGAAGCCATTGACAACATAATAAAATGATCTTAGTCGCTGGTGTAGGATCAATTGGAGTTGTTTCTACAAAGGTGATGGGCCAATAGCAGTAGTAGTAAAGTGCACAGACCGACATAATAGATGATGCACCCAATTAAGTGAACGGAATACATTGCTCATTGAAGATGACATGGTATGAATTGAATATACAACCTGTTGAGTGATCGATCAAGGCAGTAATACCCTTTAGGTGAAGGGCGTAGACAAAGAAAACACACCTCCTAAATCAAAATTTTAATTTTTGGGAGTTATTGATCGAAGATATGATGGTAGCATTCACATCAAAAACTCATAGGTCATGTTTGATTGTAATGCAATTTTATTTCTATTAGTAGAAATCTATGGGAGTGCAAATAAAAAAAAATGCAAATTCTTATTTATTTTTGTTTTGGATTTTACTTTATTCTTCTTCCTCTCTTAGTTTCCTTTATTTGTACTGCAATCAAACAAAATAAGCTAAAATTTAAAATAAAAATAGGTCAAAATTTACATTAAATCGTTTGCACCATACATAACTGCTGCAAAGAGTAGCAGTGGCAACAGAATAGGTAGCTGCTGCAAAAGTCAACTTATGATTATTCAGTTCATCGAGTAAGTTGATTAATTTGCAACAATAATGATTCTTCCCTCTGCAAATTTGGCAAGGGTTCTTGCTATATTTGGAGAGCTTTAAAGAAGGAAGATCTAAAGTCGTTCAAAGAGAATGACTTAGGATGATGAGATCGATTGAGCTTAGGGATGGCAATTTTTTTCATTTTTTGGATCCTCGTGGGGATCCCCCGAATGGGGCGGGGTGGGAGAATTTTCGTCCCCGCTAGCAGGGACGGGGTGGGGATGGGGAGAGCACTCCCTGCCCTATGTGGGGATCTATGGGGACCCCGATCCCCACCTAGTGGGATCCCCACTAATATATATGTATATATGTATGCATGCGTTATATATGTATATATGTACACACATTTATATATTAATATTTTTAAAAATATGGTAGAATACATTTGAATCTTTTCTAATCGGATTGTAAATTTTAATTATTTTATTTTTATTTTTTAAAATAAAATAAAAACCAAATGGTTAACATTATAAAAATAAAAAAAATCACGGGGAATGGGGATCCCCGTGGGGACGGGGATCGGGATAACCTAGTCTTCATTAGCGGGGACGGGGACGAGGATGGGGATGGGGAGAGGCTCCTCGTCCCTGCCCCGCCCCATTGCCATTCCTAATTGAGCTCCCATGTTTAAGTGGAGCAGACTCCAAGGAAGGTGAGAAGTATACCCTATAGACTTGACCTAGCAAAAA
Organism: Nelumbo lutea; assembly: GCF_056320005.1. Lineage (NCBI taxonomy): Eukaryota > Viridiplantae > Streptophyta > Magnoliopsida > Proteales > Nelumbonaceae > Nelumbo > Nelumbo lutea. The sequence continues at coordinate 26,962,168 of NC_142690.1, read as the reverse complement.
TTTGACCCAACCTACGAACCCGACCCAACCCAACCTGAAAAAACAGGGTTAGGGTCTCATATTTAGCTACCCGAATGTGAGAATGACCAGACCCGACCCAATCCGAAAAAAAAAAAAAAAAAAAAAAAAAAACTGAGTTGAGTTGGGTTGGGTCATGGGTCAACCCGCTGACCTGATTATCAAGTCTAATTGAGATTATTTATGCATTGTTAGAAGTTTCCACTCTTTGATTTTTTCTATTTAGTCTTTACTCTTTATTGTTAAATGTTTAAGTTTTTTTATTTTATATTTGGAATTTTAATGTTAATTCCTTTAATTTTGACATTTTCATATAATTTTTCTTTATTTTTTTTAAATTTCAGTTATTTTTTAGGATGATCTGAATTGACCCATGGGTCAACCCTAACCCAAACATTTAAGATTAGGGTCTAGCATTTGATAACCCAACCTGAAATCAACCTGAAGTGTCTTGACCCACCAAACCCAATTTCTAGGTTTACTGAAGATTGACATAGGTGAGATCATCATTATGTGTGGTTACTGCTTTAATGAAAGCATCATATTCCATGCTAAGGCCATGGAGGGTGAGGGTGTGGTGTATCAGCTGGAGTTTGTGAGCGGCTTCCAGTGGCGGCAAGTCTATCAGAAAACTGTTTAATTAATCTTCTACAAGTAATCGAGCATGGAAAGACCATTTTTGCTTAGGTTTGTTAATTCATTTAAAATATGGATTGCACTAAGGGTGTCCACGGTATCCGAAAATCTAATTTTAAATTTGATATTCAATATAATCGAATCGAATTCGAGTATAACCTGATTCAATTCAATAAATATCCGAATTCAGTTGATTATTTAATTCTTATATATAATATATAAAATTTTTAAATGTTTTATATAATTTATATATATATATAATAATAATTAATTTATATAAATAATTTATATATTTATATACTTTATATTATCGGACCGGACAAGGAATCATTCTGGGTTATCCAGTTCCTGGGTCAAACAGTCTGGCTGTCCAGTCCAAGTGGATGGTCTGCTCTGACAAAAAAATGAAAACAAAAAAAAAAAATGGACAAAAAACATTATTTGGGTCGATAATTCAACGGTTCAACCACCTGGATTAACGGTTTAGTTAACCAAATCAACAATTTTTGGCCAAAAAAAGATTTTTAGATAAAATAGAGGTGACCAATTCCCAGTTTTTCCAATCCGGCCGTCCAATCCAGTCGTATTTTGAAAACACTGTCAGAAAGATCTCAAAATTCTTTGATATAGATGAAGCAAATCCAATAAAAAAAAAGCATCGATCTACAACCCACCATTGCATGTGGGAATACTAAAGCAGCAACAATAAAGCCATGTTAGGAGGAATCTCCCCTCCGCCCCTCGTTGGTTTGGCAAAACATTTTGACCAATTTGCTGTCTGCGCGCATCGTCCTTTCCTTTGAGAGAGCCATGCTAATGCTATTCTCTGCTATGACATTTACATGGTTCAAATAAAATGTGCCTTTGGTCCCCTTAGTCCATGCTAACAATATCTAGGTTTTAAATAGTAATCAAAATGTGCATCTCTGTCTGTCACTTCATAGTTGGTCACAAAGAGATAGAGAACTTGATCACCAGATACGATATCTCATATAATCTCTTTATTCCATGTTTTTCAAAACCAGATCGGGTCGGAAAAACCGGGAACCAATTATGTGACTGGTTCTGTTTTTCTCCAAAACCGGATATTTGTAAAAAACCGTTGATTTGGTCAGTAAATCGTTGATTCAGGCGGTTAAACCGTTCAATAGTATTTTATTTTTTTATTTTTTTTAATTTATTATTTTTTGTCAGAACGGGCCGACCGTTCGACCTGGGAGCCGAACCCCTGATCAGTTCGATCTCCGAATCAGTTTTAAAAACCTTGCTTTATATCACTCTATGGGAAGGATTAGATTATTATGGGTGTGTTCTTATAATTAAATTAATGACTTGTAGTTTGGATGTATAAATTAATTAAAGGAATTAATCATCATGACACATCTCCTTTGATCAACCCTATAAGCTTTGTGGTTCTTGATTATTTGATGATTCCTATGGGCTGAAGGATAAATGATTCAAATCATCACCTTCCACCTGAAGTGTTGGGTTGATTAATATAAACTGATAAAAGATGTATATATGCATTGTCACTTCAGCTAGAATGATTAATTAAGAAACATCAATTCAACTATGATATGGAAAAGATATGATCATATCTGAAAAATAATTGATCAATAAACTGAAGTCATAAACATGATAGCGAATAAAGTATTATTTATCAAAATTCATATGTTGGTTTTGATTGGCCAAAACTCTTTTTATGTCATTTCTTTTCCCCATCATAGATTTTCTCTAATTATAAATATCAATTATCAGTTTCATGCATACAAAAATACTTGTTTCAACCATAAATAGGTTCAAATAATGGTCATATGCCAATTTGTTTTAATTGATCCAAAACATTTTAGGTGGAAACAGTAAGGGCCCATTCATTTTTTGGATTTTGAGTATGGGAAAGTTGGTTAATGGGATTTTGGTTCTCAATGACCAAGATACCCATGCTCTTTTTTCAGACTTATGTGGTGTTTATGGAAAATTTATTTTGCCTGAGTATATTTATCCGGGTAAGTGATACCCATATCATAGGTGGGTAAGTAACTTTCCCACACCTGGGGGAAAAGTTATCAAAATTTGGATGGAACAAAATTTTTCCTTTAACTAATGGCTTTTTATATGGATAAATCAGTCATTATCTTAGTTACCTGGAAATAAAGAAAAATGGATAAGTGCAATTCAACCAGCAGTAGGTATTTCCTAGGAAACATTTACCCGAATAAGTAACTTTGCGAAAAATGAAGAGAGCCTAAAGATACCAAATACAACCTTAACGAGATTTTCAGGTTTCTTCTACCAATCCGGACTCTTGTGACTGAAAACATTGCTTCATTGCTTGGAGCTTGAGTAAAATCCGATCTAATGATCATTATATTTGGGACAAAAAAACTTCTGAAATTAATGATTAAGCATAAACGATAGTTGCTTCTGGTCATTAAACCACTCCACAATCAACTGAATGTTCAGTCTAAGATTTCAGAATTTTCTAGATTTGTCACTAAACCTTCAATGATTATGTATATTTTTTCTTTTCAGTCAATCGTCCAATAAAGCTAGAGGGCACCTAGTACGACCCTTGAACCCTATTGTAAAATATGGGTCGGGTTTTAAACCGAACCAAGCCTTTTAGAATGAACCAAATCCATTTAAGATTGTCAATGGGTTGGTTTAGACGTGATGGACTCAAATTGATTGGGTTGGTTCTGGTTCGAAGAACTTCCTGATACATTGTCACAATCCTTATCCGTTTAATTTGAAACCAGTTCCACCCAACCCTGAACCGATTCAGATTCGATTGTTTCAAGAATCAGTCGATTCAATTCTAGATCTAAAATTACAAACCCTATCAAGTCCAGTTCCAAATCCTTAATATTTCTTGTTATAGATTAGTTCCGATTCTACCTGGACCCAGCTCAGACCCGACCTATTGACAATGGGTAAGTTGCCAGAGTACTTTCATTCTATCATTTTGTTCCCCAAATGAATCTGAGATCGATGTCAAATAAACTAAGAAAATGGTTTTTGTTCCCCAATGTAGATCGGACCCAAGGACGTCCAACCCGCGATCAATTTCTGGCTAGCTCAATCACGGGTTGTCGAAAGAGTGAAGCATGAAACATGCAAATAACACTTTGATTCATATTAATCATGATTTAGAAAAAAGGTTGAACAATACACACTTCACTCTACTTTGATTGAGTGTTATCTTAATTCCCATGAAAACCCATTCCTATTGGTGCTATAATGTATTCTAATCCATCATTCCCCGGCCCAAAACACGCATAAAGCTCTCATGCTTACGAGAGTCTGAGATAGAGGCTAGTGCGCGTGCTTTCTACCCTAAACTGTGTGTTTGATAATTATGCTAATTATCATATTTTCCCCCACTTACAATAACACATGAGAAGCTGCTATAGCTTCTGCAGTTCCTCTTCATTTGCCATCTCATATTTACTGTTTCTAGGATGCGTTTGGGAAAACTTCTGAGAGTAAAAGCAGAAAGGGTTAAAAGAGGCTACCTGGCAGATTTATCTTACGTGCTGATGATCTTGTTGCATGTGTCGTCAGGTGGTTAATGCATGTTGTAGGTGGTTTAAAGGGTAGCATTGATTAGGATCTAGGTGCCCAGGCCCAAGTGTCTTGACTGGATACCAGCTGGTTTGAATCAGGCCACAGATGTCCGAGCTGAACACTATGTGACCGAGCTCGAGTAACAGTGTCTTGACAGAATCCCAAGTGTCCTATTCGAGCTCCACCAAAGTATCCCTTGTCCAAGCTGGGCACTACGTGGCTCAGCTCAAGTAACAGGTGTCTTGACAGAGTTCAAAGTGTCATGTCTGACACGTGCACACTCTGACAGGCATCCCTAAAAATCCTATATATGGGACAAATTAGCATTCAATTCATACTTTATGACTCGGAGAATTCTCCTTACAGAATACATTTGAGCTGTTTCAGGGACTTGAGCATTTTTCGACGGCATCAATGGTCTTACTCTTGTAACTTTCCTTTGTATTGTGCTTGTCCCATAGCAGAAGTGCTTTTAGGATTAATTATAAAGTAGTTTCATTTCTAGCAACGATGTATGTTCTGGGAATGTAATCGGGTGAGTGTTTTGCAGGTAAATGTTACGATTTATTTGCCCCATGTTGACAGAATGGGATGCTAATGTGAGATATCTCACATCAGTAATATGGGATACTGTTGTGTGTGCTTGAATTCCCTCCCTCTAATAACTAGCTTTTAGGGGTGAGTACTCTTAAGACGTATTAAAGTGGTCTACTTTTGGCTCCAATTGGTGTCTTAGAATTTGAATTGTGGGCCATCTTGAATGCTCTTTGGCACAAAGGAATTGGCTGGGGCATTGCCAGATCTATGTGTTGTGAATCTGATTCTCACGTGGCTGTGAATGCTATTTTGGGCCAATCGAATGGCTTTCCTTGGTCATGTAAATATATTTTGGACTCCATTCAATGTGCTTTAAAACATGCATATTCTGATGGCTTCAAAAAAAAAAAAAAAAAAAAAAGCCCGTTATGATGTCTGGTTTAGGTTTGTAAATACTGTTGCTCAGCATGCTAAGTCTTTGTTGAGAGAAGAGGCCTCGTTACACTCTGTTCCTGAATGGTTGGTTAATCTGTTTGAACGCTGATATATCTTTATTTAATCTTATTGATGATATACGTTATCTTTGTAGAGAAAAAAAAAAAAAAAGAAAAAAAGAAAAGAGTAGAGATTAAGGTGGCATTAATTTAAAGAAGACTCTATATTCAAATAATTGTAACGCCATGTTTGGGACTGCAGATGTTAAAAACAAGTGCTTAGTCAAATAAGCACTTATTTGCATTTGGCACCCAAATTTATTAAGTGCTTATTTTGAAAAATAAGCATGCATTTTGGTGGTCTTTTTCTCCGATAAGTACTTAAATAAGCAACTGTTACTCTTTTGTCATTCATTTTATTTCAAATTTTCCAAGTATTCAATCCAAAGTGAATAAATACAAAGTACTTTGATAGATAGAAGTGTTTTAACAAAAGCACTTTTTTCATAAAGGTACTTTTTATTAAAGTGCTTTCGTATAAGTACTTATATAAAAGTATTTTCATAAAAGTAATTTTCATAAAATTACTTTTCTAAAAGTGCCTTTGTAAAATTGTTTTTTAAGAGGGTATGATTGATATTTTAAAAATTCACTGGGGACAATTATTGGAGAAAATTTTGAATAAGTGCTCATACAATAAGCACTTAAAAAAACATAGAAATTTGGGCATAAAAATAAATCCTCATTTTTAAAATAAGCACTTATTTCAGATTTATTTCTCAAACACTAATAAGTGTTTAATGGTGTGGTCATCGCCCAAATAAGCACATTTCTTTAAGCGCTTCCAAACATGGCCTAAATGAAAAAAAAAAAAAAAGTGTAAAAAGCATATATTCGTTCAACAAAAATGTATTCAATTCAAGAGTCGTCAATTCGTCGCCCAACCCACCACCCAGCTTCATTGGATTTATCTGTCTTTGTTGTTGCACTTCTTTTTTGATGTGTGAAAGCTGGACAGAATCAACTACATTTATTTTAAGGTAGATCTGAATCCAAATTTGGGTGCAATTTTTTGTGCACATGAACATAGGGTTATTGGTTATCTGAGCATTATTCCATGACAATGAAATGCAAAGTATTGTCCCGTCATGTAGCAGCTCTACTCTTTTCTTGTGCTGGATAAGCTTTCAAAAGCATTTTGATGTCCATTTTGTTAAAAGCAGTATCCGTATCAAAAAAGTTGGTGAATCATCCACTATATATCTTTGCTCATGGTAGGGATATTTCTTCATTGTAGAACTGCAAATGATATCCATTGATCCAAATTCAATTTCAATCCATTTACATAATCCGAGCAAATATTATAGATTTGCGCAGTTTGAGAAGCAGATCTGGACTCGTAACTTGGGTCGTTCTTGTAATCCTGCCCTTTGGTGGTTTTGGCCGCTTTTTTTCTTCTTTGTAGTGGGGATGGTCGAGGTTGTATTTTTGTTCTATTTCGGGCATTTGGCTAGTTGGGTGTGTTTGTCTTGGTTTGTGTAGTCTTAGGCCCTTGTTTTTTTTATTTTTTTAAATTATTAAGGTCATGTTTGGGAGTGCTTTCCAAATGCGTTTCTCATTCTTTAGAATGCTAAATGAAAGAATTACTCTGCCAGACTGATGCCAAAAGAAGCCTAAATTGATCAAAACTAAGTGCTTTGATAAACAAATCAGTTAGGTGGCAATATGGTGTGTATTGGTTATGTGCTCTCCTATGAAATGATAGTCAATCTTGATGTGTTTAGTCTGTTCGTGATAAATTAGATTATTAACTATATACAAAGTCACTTGGGTATTAGAATGAAGATGCATTCAGCATTGGTTGAAAAACATCAACACCAAGATCACATAAGATACACTTAAGCCAAAGAATCTCAAAAGTAGCAACCACCATGGCTTGGTATTCAGCCTCGGCTAACAATCATGGTGCTGCTCTACTTCTTAGCCTTCCATAACAATCATGGGCTGGGGAAGAACGTAAGTAGCAGAGGATGCGCATTGTAGCATCCATATGCTCTTGTCAATGGTGATTGAGAAATTGACCAAGAATGTGAACTGAGAAATTGAGCTTAGGATTCATGACTATCAAATAAAATAGGTGGCCTACTAGGCAACGAAGTTGGGTTGGAATTAAGGCCCCATTCGCTTTTCGGTAAGTTATTTACTCAGGTAAGTGTATTTATCCATGTTCTTTTATTTCTTAGGTAAATAAGGTAATGGTCATTTTAGTCATAAAAATCCATTATTAAAAGGGGCATTTTCATCTCATTCAAGTGTTAGCAACTTTCCTCCTAAGTGAGAAAGTTATTTACCCACCTACAAGATGGTAAAATAAACTTTCCCTGGTCCCCACATTAATCTGAAAAATGAACATGGGATTCTTGGTCAATGGGAACCAAAATCCCATTAACCAACTTGCTCCCCTCTCAAAATCCCAAAAAAAAAAAAAAAAAAAAAAAGCAATAGACAAAGGAAGGCTTTGCTCTCATGGAAATGGTGCCGAGGAGCCATGGGAGTTGAGCTAGGATGAGAGGATGGAGTGATAAGAGAATGAGGTATATTATAGATGTAGTCACCAAGATGGGGAATTTGAACATTGTGCACCAAAGCATCTGATGAACCTATATGAATCCTAGAAGGCTAAGACAACAACAATGGGACTAGTGGATTGATAGTAGGCATAACAATATACAGGAGAGGTGGTTTCAAAGCGAGACATGAAATTGTCACCGGATTGTAGTGGAAAAGGTATAACAATCTCAGAGATGGAATGTGATAAGCGAAATTGTGTTCTTTCAAAGTGAAATGGGACTTGTAAACAGCATCCCTAGTAGTAAACATCATCTTAGGGTCCAAATCATACACATGATATCCTTTTTGTTCTTTAAGGATAAGTAACACAAGCAACACAAACAATTAATTGAATACAAAAAGGTGAAAATAAGAGGGAGGTTTGTGTAATAGTACCTTAATGGGAGCCTTGCCTTATAAGATTGGAGAAGGTACATAATTAATAAGATAAGCATCAATTAGTGTGCATTTATCCTAAAATTGTAAGGGACGTGCTGCCTAGAATCAAATAGGTCTCAAAACCTCCAAAAGATGCTTGTATTTTTGCTCAACAATACCATTTTAGTTGGGTGTATTTACATCAAGGTTTTAAAAAATGACCCAGAAATGGAACTGTTCTGGCCACCGATTTCTGGGTTAATGGTCTGACCATCTGATTCAAATAAATGACCCGTTTTAACAAATAAATTTTAAAAAATAAAAAAAAAAGTATTAAAAATAAAAAATGTCAAAACTGCTGAGTAGGTCAACAGGTCAACGGTTCAACCGTCTGGGTCAATGGGTTGTTGACTTTTTCAACGATTTTTTATTAAAGACCAAGTTTGGGGTAAAACAGAACCGGTTGCCTGGATGGTTCCTGGGCCAAACGGTCCAACCATCCGAGTCAACAGTGGTTCAAAAACCATGATACACATACATAGGATCATTGGTGAAGTATGTCCTGACTTTGATAAAATTGTTACATGGGGCAAGATGGTAATTCAAACCTATTATCTAAGCGTATTTAGGTAATAGTGGTCGTCAACCACAATGAGAGAATAATGGATGCTAGAGTGGGATGCAGTCCAGTAAGCACCATAAATGTTATAATGAAGAAGATAAAATGGTGCAGCAAAGTAGGAATGGCTAACTGGAAATGGCAATGAATAAATTTTGCCTGATGATTGACCTCATAGCAACATTCTTCATATGAAGTAGAAAAACCAGATATCGTAGATATGCATTAGGGAGAAGCATGGCCTATATATATTCATATCAAATAAAATTTAATTTTTTTTTAATTTTTTGTCTATTTTGTTAATTTACTTTAAATTTTTATTTTTTTTCAAGTTTTTTAAAAAAATATACCTCTCATGGATTGACCTAGTCCATGGCCTAGCCTGGCCTGGCCCAAGACTTGGCCTACAGACCAGCCCAACTTGTGGCATCGCATGGGCTCGGGCCATGGACCGTACCAGGCCAACCCCCCAAAGTATCCCAGAGGAGGGAAACACGGCCACATGTATGTTGTGCCAAAAGTTGAGCACCAGAGTTCATCGAGATATCACTAGGAAAGTCTATCCAAGTTTAGTAGGCACCTAGAAGTCTTGCTAGGTTGTAAAGGTTTGACTGGCACCTGAAAAACTTAGTTGGTTTTGTTAATAGAAATCTTAGGACGGCCCTAGAGGTACGAGACCTGGTAGAAAAGATACGAGACCTGACTTACATTCGGATTGTAGCTTACCAACAGAGAGTAGCTCGATACTATAACGCCAGGGTCAGAAAATGACACTTCTGCGTCGGCGACCTAGTTCTTCAGAAGGTTATGGTACTTGAGCCCGGCGTTGGTAAGCTCGGACCAAATTGGGAAGGTCCGTACCGAGAAAGATGGGTGTTTAGGGAAGGCACGTATGAACTTGAGACCTTGGAAGGGAAGCAGGTACATCGAGCATGGAATATCGACAACCTGAGAAGGTACTACTTGTGACCACCGAACTGGTAAAAAAGGATCACCAAACTGAAGAGAGGACTATGAGTCACTCCCAGAAGCTTAAGGGCCATGGTGTCGAACTGACATAAGACCTCGGCACTACGATAAGTCCTAGTCGCCTCTTCGGCATAGGCAGATAAGTCCTAGTTGCCTCTTTAGCATAGGTAGTCAAGTCCTAGTCGCCTCTTCGGCATAGGCAAACCAGTTCTCACGCCTGAGGCATTGACAATTCAGGTACAAACCCTACGACGTCTAGCCTACCTCGACGTATAACAACAAGTTAATCGCATTTGAAGTCAGGCCTGATGGCTCGGCACTAAGGGATAACCAACACTTAAATGAGTAGCCCGTGTGCAGACAAGTCGGGTATATTCCCAACAGTGTCCGCCCACCTCGGCGTACAACGATACGAAGTTATCCTTACTTGGAATCTAGTTCGTTAGCTCGATAATTCGGGGTAACCTACACTTAGAAAAAAAATCTACTCCTATTTGATTTAGTTCGCTAGTTCGGGAGTTATTTACACTTAGAAGAAAAAAGAAATTTTTGCATACAAAGATTGCAAAAACATTTGTATTTCATTGATATGGAATTTCGGATAAAAAAAATTACAATAGACTGAGCTCGATGTATTACAAAAGGGGGTCCAAGAGAAAAGAGGCATCTGGTCACTTCGAGGTTCCTCATCCTTACTGGAGGCTTCGGCAGGAGGATCCGTTTCCATGCGGCTCTCGACAGCACCGGTCTCCTCATCTTCATCGAGCAGGTCGCCATCACTTTCTGCTTCGAAGTCCGGATCTTGGGAAGCTTCGATGGCCATTTCCTCTATGATCCTCAAAGTGGTTATGACACTAAGGTCGAGCTGGGGAAATTCACGTCAGATCAACCACCTGCTAAGTTTGAATCCTTTGCGGTAGCTCGCCATCCCTACCTCGACCATCTCCTTCCAAAACTCCTCTAAGGACTTGTACTCCTCGATGGCCTTAGCCTTGGCCTCCTCCATTGTCTGAAGTAGCTCGGTTCACTCCTTCACATGAGCCTCGAGGTTCTCCACCTCCCTCTTCAATGTTTCCTCACGCTCCTTGAGCTCCTTTTTCTCCGACATCAACAAAGTGAGCAGCTCCTTCTTAGCCCGTGCATCATTCTTCAACTGGTCCTCCATTGTCTGAAATAGCTCGGTTCACTCCTTCACATGAGCCTCGAGGTTCTCCACCTCCCTCTTCAATGTTTCCTCACGCTCCTTGAGCTCCTTCTTCTCAAACATCAGCAAAATGAGCAGCTCCTTCTTAGCTCGCGCATCGTTCTTCAGCTGGTTATTCTCGTTGCGAGTTAAGTTCAGTTCGGCGTGAGCTTTCCGGGAAGACTCCTTGGCTCCGAGGGCCCGCTTCAAGTTTACCTCAGACTGATAGGCCAAGGCGTGGATGGTGGAATTCACCTGTTAAGAGAAGAAAACATGCATCAGTATAAAAAATCCAAGTACAAGATAGATTGAAGAGACAAGTCCGAGAACTTACCACCATGTAGTGAGTTGCCGCTCAGGCTCCGAGCTGAGCAACTGGCAATTCATCCCAACTAGGGACCTCCTCAGCAAATACCACACCCTTGCTCTTGAGAAGGCCAAATTTTGGAATCAAAATACACTGAGCTTCGTCATCGCTACCCAAAGAAGCGGCAACTACCGAGACGGGCTCCAAAGACGTAGCCTCCTTAGGCATGCGAGGTGGGGAGGGCTTGCCCGAGTCCTCTTCGACTAGATCTATTACAGGAGGCTAATCGGTAATTGACGGCTGCTCGGGCTCAGGAACGGCAACCGATGGGTGCTCAACGCGAGCCCTCTTGGTGGCTCTCTTCTTCCCCTTCTTCATGCTCCCGAAGAGTTCGTTAGCGGGGATGTCTATGATAGCTGCGACAAAAAATGAGCTTTCAGATACAGTACCAAAGTAAAACAAAGAAAAAGTACAACAAACAGCGATCTACCACGACTCAGACCAGCTTGCATGAGCTTCTCCTCGGTTACGAAGTCTTCGAACTTCAGGCCAAGCTCCGCCCAAGATCAGAGCGCCTCCCTTGTCTTTAGGTCCAACCTAACACCGGAGTCTTGGATGGCTACCCTCCAATGAGTTGGGAAGGGCCACCCCTCAGTGTTGCAGACCATGAAATAGCGCCTCTTCCAAGCTGGGACCATGTTAGGGAGCTCGTGCAAAAGTTTGAAGCCAGGACGAGGTGACAAATAGTAAGTTTGTCTGTGCTCGTGCAGAACACAAGACAAATTCTTTTTTATGGAAAGGATAGAAGAAAGAATGTCGATGTCAAGGGGAAGATTGTATTCGTGGAAAAGTGAAATGGTCCCTACCATGTTGCGGATAGAGTTTAGGTGTAACTGATCTATGGTGATACTGAAAAACTTTACGATCTCGACTACGAGAGGGTGAAGTGGAAGGCGAAGACCAGTTGCTAGCTCCTCCTCGAAGATCACAATCTCTTTGTGACCGTGATCGCAAGGGAAGTTGCCTAAGGGGATGCTATATACAAAGTTGTTGGGAAGACTGTACCGAGCTACTAGGGTTAGGAGCTTGTTCACTGTCATTGTCGACGGGCCAAAGTTATCTAGCAGCCGACCTCGATGTGAGGTGGAAGCCAGGTTACCTGAGGCCTCTCGCTCTTGCTAAGGTGAGTTCACCTTGGGAGGACTATGGACCACATCCTGGCTCGAAGTAACCTCCTCGGTAGGACGAGGATCTATGGCCTGAGCCAAGGTACCATCGGATTCACCGCTCCCGTCTAAGAGACTATCGAAACTAAAATTCGACATACTAAAATGACACGAAATTGAAAAGAAGAAGCAAAGGAAGACTCACCAAAAGGAAGACCAAAGAAAGGAGAGCAACCTCAGAAAGACTTGAACGCGACCTCAAATATTGTGGATTTGCGGACTTGTGGTGAAGAGAATGAGCCCCTCGGTCTCTATTTATAGCCAGTATACATGGGGATCAATGGTCGAGATCAACACGACCCAGCGGCTCCTAAGGAAATCAATTGCACGACCCCCGAGGTTGAAATCGATTTAGCGCGTGTTTTGACATCCGTAGAGTTTATAAAATGGTGTGACATCCGCGCGTAACTCAAACGCAACCTGGGTTATTCTTGAGTTGAGTCTGGCAGTCGAACAAGTCCGACCAACGATTCGCTTGTCAAGCCGTCTAGACCTTGTACCAAATCCACCTGGACTTGTCATGAACTCCCTGCACTGGGTTGAGACCCCTGGCTCAGGGAGTGGGGAGCAATTGATGAAGGGTGATTTGGCCCGACCTAGCGAGAAGGGGACGCATGGACACACCTAATTAAGGGATAACAGCTCAGCCTGGAAAGCCTAGTTTGCAACATTTGAGCTCGGGTATTCAGCCACCTCGGCTCAAAACTCACCTCGGCATCGAGACACTTTGACATCCAATATAGTTTGAAACTAAAGAATCAAAGTATCAACTCGGGGCTAACAACCCAAATCGCCATGTAACCGACTCCAGAGGTCTCTCCAATAGATCCTGAATCTCTCGAGATCACGATGAGCTAACGGATCCCAAGTTACTCGGGATCACGATGAGCTAACAGACCCCGACTTTTTTGAGATTACGATAAGGACTCATCCCAACTCCGCCAGATTTGGAAGTGAAACGATAAGCCTTATCTACGTAGTGCTCCTTCGGAAGTAGAACGAAACCTATCTCCACACCCCGGAGATCCTGGAGCTCTTTCGTGAGACCCATGACTATTCTAATATATAAAGACGGGAACCTCAAGGCAAAGGTGCACATGATTACTCTACTCTCTAGCTCTCAAGCTCTCAAACTCTCAAGCATTCAGCTCGCATCACAGTATACTAACTTAAGCATCGGAGCGACCTCGCCGGGTTAGCCATCCCGAGTTCTCTGATCCACTATCTTGCAGATAGATCAAGCTCATTGCTCGATTGGAAGCCAAATCGCCCTCCAGCTGGGAGTAGTCAGATCGTGCAACAGCAAGTACGTTGGAAATAAAGTTTTGAAGAGGTTTACAAATTGGGAGTGAGAACGTTGGAGATAAGTTTTAGGTTAGTAATTTTTTCTTTGTTTTTTTGTTTTTCTTCTTATAGTAGGTTGGAGAGATAAGTTTCATTTTTCTTTTGAAATGCATCGTTTTTCCATTTTAGGGTGGCTTTTCTTTGTTTTTTTTCCTTCTTCCTTGGAAGCCAAATAGATCCAGCTCGCTGCTCGATTGGAAGCCAGATCGCCCTCCAGCTGGGAGTAGTCAGATCGTGCAACAACAAGTGCGTTGGAAATAAAGTTTTGAAGAGATTTACAGATTGGGAGTGAGAATGTTGGAGATAAGTTTTAGGTTAGTAATTTTTTCTTTGTTTTTTTGTTTTTCATCTTATAGTGGGTTGGAGAGATAAGTTTCATTTTTCTTTTGAAATGCATCGTTTTTCCATTTTAGGGTGGTTTTTCTTTGTTTTTTGTTTTTCTTCTTCCTTGGATTCTGAAATACGACTTCATCTCCATTTCAGGTTGGTTTTCAGGCGCTCTTTCCAACAAGAAACACTTGGTTCAAGTCGGTTCTGGCCTTTGAAAGCTTAATGTAAAATACATTAGTGATATCTATTATGTTATAAATAGCATAAAATTACTAGCTATAAATATTTAATTAGAAGTATTTACAATTGCATTATTATTCTTAATTTTTAATAATTAACATTAATTTAAAAAATATAGTATTAATTAATTAATATTATTAATTACAGTATTTAATTAGAAGTATTTATAAATGTATTATTTCACTTTTTTTTACCAAATCCCGTGCATGGCACGGGTCCCCGCTAGTTACCTAGTAAAACAAAATCCCTCCTCCAGGATGATTTTTTGGGTATCCCTATTCCTAGAGTTGTGTAATTTTGTCATTTTTCTGAATGGGCTTAAGAGTTTCAGGGAGTGTTTCCATGGCTTGGTTAGGGGCAAGGCAGACTATGTCCTCCCCTTTGTTCTTGTTATTTTTTGGGTCTTGGTTTTAAACTTTTAATAATAGTTTAGGTGGCCTCCCCTCCATTTGGGGGCAAAAAAAAGTAGGGTACAAAATCTTGTATTTTGTATTATTTTCTATGTATTTATATTGTACATATTTGTATTTATAATCTTTCCAAATTGAGCCTTAAATACTCTAAAAGACTTGGACCTAGAGATAAATTCAAAAGGCTTGGAATTAATTATGCATTTTTTGGAATCTCGTTTTCAACTCCACCCTCAAGAAGAATTAGCCATAACTTTGACTAACTTTGCCTAGAAAACTCCAAATCCAACTTTGTTTAATGCATTGGAAAGTTGGCTTCTAGAGCTTTTCATATGGATATGTGAAATGCTCATCTTCAATGCCATAAACCTGCAATATTGGCTGCAAAGTTGAACAAAAACCTATGACGAAACAGCTTCCAAACGAATTTTGAATTCAAATTCAAATTTAGATAAATCCGACTCTTTGCATGATAACACTCTACAGTCATCCCTGATTCATATCAATTAATGTTGCAACTTTTGAATGAGGAGGTAATCTACCTGAGTGTTGTAACGGTTGTGGTAGCCATGGATCATCAACAATCTATGTAGACTATCCATTAGTAGCACAAACTTTACCTTATTTATCAAAAAAAATAGACATAATCAAAATAGAGTCAAATTCCAAAATAACGTACTTCTAATGCTTCTGCATCGCAAATTCAAGAGATTTTGAATTTGCTTTCATTTTAGCCTCCATAATACCCTGGCATCATTCAAAAGATCCTCCTACAGCTAAATGAAATTACCCAATTAAATTAGTCCTCACTATGAAACAAAAAGAGAATCAATTCCCACAAATAGGTTCAGCATCACAATTTATTTCAAAACATTTTCTAGAGGATTCCACTTTAACAACCAAGGATCCATTTGTTTGTGGTGCATATGTAAACTAGACACAAATTTTGCATCCGGTTCAGTTTTGCATATATTTATTTGTAACTCTGTGATTATACTCCTAAATCTAAAAGTTATACAAAATTTGTACTTTTTCCCTCATTTGCACTCATTGGCAGTACAAAAATGCAAATTTTGCACCACTCTCTTTCATATAAAATGGTGATCACAACATCTTATTGCTTCCTGCCTCGCAAATAAATAACCCTCTTCGATGGATAACATTTTTTTACTTCTCACAAATAAATAGGACAATCAAAATAGAGGAAAAGGTAAAGGTTTTTAGCAGATAAGGGCAATTTTTTGTCTGAATATCAATAAAATTTAATATTAAATAGAGTAACTTTTTTTAGAAAAATATCAGAAAAAGGACAATTCATCGTCGACGATGGAATGATATTGGAATGAGACGTCTTCTCCGATCTTTCTCCACAAATCAGTGCCGAGTGTATGCACCAGAATTATGGATCCATTGACGCCTGGTCTTCTTGAAGTATCAAGAGTATGAATAATTTTTACTACTTTGTATTCGTCAAGGACGGAGATGTAGCCGAAGGCCAAAACATTAGTAGGGAGGATGGAGGAAGCTCAAAAGAGGCTTCCGGCAACTTAATGTAATCTCCGGTAGATGGATTCCATACAAACAAGTCTTCTAGGGTGTCATCGTATGCCTCGTTGGCCAAGCACACCAACCCATTACAGGAACCCGCTACCCATGGCCATCTGAAAGAATCCTGAAACGGCAAATCGAATTTTCTCGACGACCCATCATGCATTGCTGTCTCAGAACCATCATCTACGTGATAGACAGTTCCGGAAGAGACGACAATGAAATTAGAGGATCCGCCATCGTCGTTGGGGGTGGTGATGCTTTCAAGTACTCGGTTCAGATGTTGTTTGACGAATCGAGGGTCGCTGATTAAGGCGAACCATGATTTGCAGACGCACTTAGATTGCAGTAGTGACATCACGGGAAGTCTACAGAGAATGTCGAAGATGAATTCTTCAGGGAGGCTCCTCGACGACATGGCGATGACGAGTATTGTTGGGTTAGGAACTTAGGCGGTTGTTCTTGCAAGAGTGAATTGGTCTCGCTGGCCGTGAATGCAAAATAGATCGATCTCATCGTGCTCTCACGTGGCAAGCTTCCAGATAATCCAACAAAAGAGAAGACAACAGAAAGAATGCTAATGGTAAATAAATGGATCGATCGTCCTCTTGAGAGAACAGAGGAAGACGATAAACAGTGTTATTGCTATTTTTTGATATTTTTTTAAAAGTTATCCTATTTTATTTATTTTATAAAAATATTACTTTTTATTGATATTCAGACAAAAAATCAAACAGAATTTTATTTGATAAATAAACTGAAAAATTTTTATTAAATAATCTTTTTATAAATTCACGTCCCAACATCTGCCCATGATGTTCCATCATTTCTTGTTGAAATATTCCCAATACACAGTTGGGATGTTCTGTAGTGCTGATGTGAACTCGAAAAAAAGATGGAAAAACTATTCGAGACAGAAATGAAAAATTCCCACCCACCAACTCGACTTCTACACCTCAGACACCCCGCTTCACACCCTTAACCTTTTCCACCCCTGAAACCCCTAATCCATCAAAAACCCGACTTGCCTCCGCCACCTCCACCCTCTTTCCCTAATTGATTTCACCTCTCTGCTTCCCATTCGAAATTTCTCAAAGCTTCCTAACCCGGCTTAACCTATTTGCACTCCCTTGCATTTACACCAGTGCAAGGGAAACTCACACTTCAAACAAATTGAGCAATAACTTGCATTCACTCTAACATTTTCGTAATTAGTAGTCCCATGAAAATTTTCAACGAAGTTTCTAATTCTATCACATTAATTAACAATGATCCAATGGGGAAATATTTCTTTATTATTTTGAAAAATATATAAATTCCTGACTGTCTAAATGAAAGAACAAATAACAGAAATCCAAACCAAAAGCTGATCCTTCACACTATACACCCCAACGCAACTGATGAAGACAATTCCAAATTGTATCAGCATACGAGGTGCCAACGCAATCAGAAGATATAGAATGGTTTCCTCTTGTTCAATATTTCTCCTACAAGATTGGAGGAGAGTTCGACTCATACTAGCCCTTTGTATATATTTTTTCTTTTTTTTATTTATTTCCATCCTTCTACAGATCTGGCTCCTGGGTTCTCTTTAGAGTTGTGTTCTCTTTCCGAGTTCTGGCTTCTGGGTCTCTAGGACTCCTATTGTCGACCACCTCATCAACAGTTTTACCCAAAGACTAATCAATTCAACAAAACAAATCTCAGTTACATCGTGAATACCAGAAATATGAGGAAGTATTCCAGGTGTGGAGTGTGAACACACTAGTACAGATAAGCATATTTGGTTTCCCTGTTGGCAGCCACATTACAAGACCTGGATATGAATGTAACTGAGAAAGTCGGAAGGTGGTTCAAAGAGACTCATGCAGCTGGTAAAGAGTGTGGAAACACTCCAAGGAGGGTGAGACTTGTCCAACAAGAGTTGAATTAAAATCTGCAGTATTTTGTTATAGATATTTAGTTCTTCTTAAATCTTAATCATGAAATAAATTACACACATTATCTTGAGTAATACCCATTGCCAAAGTAAACTTTTTGTGTTTACAAAACCTCCAACAACACCCCATAAGAAATGTTTGTCTTAATTTTCCAAATCATCCTAATGCAACTCAGGACCTCAGTCCAACCCACTTATAGAATTCCATAAAGGCCGTGTTTGGTTATAATGCAAACAAATTTGTACTGGTGCAAAATTATGACAGTGCAAATGTTTTGAGTGTAAATTCTGACCTATTTTTGTTTCAAATTTTAACTTATTTTATTTTATTGTAGTACAAATGAAATAAATTAAGACAGAACTAGAATAAAGTAAAACCAAAAACAAAATTAAATGAGAATTTGCATTTTTTTTATTTGTACCCCCATGCATTCGTATTAGTGCAAATAAAATTGCACTGCAACCAAACACAGCCTTAACAAATAAAATTCCACACACTATTACTTTATTCTGCATAGCATATTTGGATAGATAGGTATATGACCGGATCAGGTAGGCACAACGATGCAAGGATGTTTAATGAGCACTTGAAATTTTTTTTTTTGACACTTGTTCCTTAAAATACCCTCAGCCCACCCCTGAAAAAGATTAAAACCCACTTTTGACAGTTGTCAAAATATTTATCAAGTGTTCATTTAGGCTATGTTTGATTTGAATAAAAAGATAGGGAAAGGAAGGGAAAGACAGGGAAACCTATAAAAGGTTTGTAAAGGTTTCCTTACCTTTCTTTTCCCTACTTTTTCCTTCAAACCAAACATAGCCTTAAGGTGCTTAGTTATGTTGTGCCTACTAGATCCGGTCCCATGTATGACAACTAATTGGAGGGGTGAAAACCAAACAAACTTTCTCTCTATCTTAGCTAGTCACCAGTTCTAGAATCAATGAGATCCTTGACCAAAAGATTTGCCCACATGAACAGGAGGGGGACCATAAGGACTAAAAAATTGTTAAAATTTATCAAATTTTTACAAATTTTTACAAACCTGAACTCCAATTTTATCAAAAAGATAATATGATATATCCATGTGCTATAGATTTCCAAAGTGGAGATTCTAAACCTTTAATATTTCGAGGAAAGATCTTGCAAATTCTTGGATCTCAAATTTTTTCTTATTAATAACAAATCTCTAAGCCAACTTTATCAGCAGTCTTATTAATATCCTAGCCCATATAATACCAAGTCAACCTTCATTTTGGGGGCTATAAAGAAGTTGTAATGAACTAAATATAAGAAATACTAGATGACCACTTCAAACAGAATATTCATTCAAAGAAATTCAAGGCAAAATAGGAAAGGAAAAAATAAGTAACTAAAAACATTTTTTATTGGGATAAGTGAACAGCAATCCACTTCAGAAATCTGAATTGCAGCCCCCCCCCCCCTAATAAACTGCATCCTACCCATGAATTTGACATCAATCTATGCACGAGAAGGATTCAGTCCACTTCTAGACATCTTAGCTCCACCTAGGGGTGGACTGAACTATAAAAACCCCTTTTTTATTTTCCATTATAAGCTTGTCACAATAAATTGATTACTCAAATCCCTTCAAAAAGAATGTTATGTGCAAAATATTCAATACAGATTCTTTACCATGTCTCACACTCTAAACCTTTACGATTAAAGTTTATACTTTGCATCATCCACTTTAAGTACATAAGTTGCAATGAACCAAATATTCAAGAACTTCAGATTTGAATTGGAGCCAAGCAAACCCTGAGACCTAGTAACTATAAACTCGGCTTTTTTCATCAATTCTTTGTTTCATTTTTTTTTCTGAGCTCTCTTGCAAGGAAAGCTCAAATTGGTTTTGGTGGAAAAGAGTTGTTAATGAATAACTTTTCCCTCATTGGGTCATTAAAAGTGTGATGTAACCCTAGTTCATTTGTGCTCACTCTTACGCTGTGTGGCTAAGTAATCCATATTAGCAAAAAGCAAGGATTTCATCACTCTTGTACTACATAAATTCATACATGATTGAGATCAGTTTATTAGAAAAAAGGGACAAAATTAAAATGATTGAGAACAACATGATTGAATATTGGGGAAAATTTTGAAGATTCCACTCTTTTAGGACTGAGAGCTCTTAGTGTCAGTGAACATCTTTCCCTTTATATGGAAAAAGATTGTATAGAAAAAAATAAACAATCATCATTTGCCATTTGGCAGAAAGCAATGGGTTGAAGAATATGTCTAGAGGGTATGGGCATGTTGGAAACCTATTAAAATGCCACGTGGGCTGGCATTTTTAATATACAATCCTACCAGGGCCGTCCATAGTAGTACTACTCTAGAGTCCACACAAGCCGTGTACAAAATCCAGCCCACCAATCTCTATTATCTCCCTCCCAAGTCCCAACTTCACATGCAGAAGAGTACAACAAAAAAAAAAAAAAAGAATGAAAGCCCAAGTCACAGGCGTGAAACTGTGGGGTCAGATGTCTAGGAATCTAGCTAGACATATTCCCTTAACATAGAGTCAGAAGTTGAGTTGCTGACATGTCACTCTCCTCCACGTCATCCCACTACCCACATGGTGGGACCCTTATCATCAAAAGCCATTCTCAGCTAGCTCGAGGGGATCAAATCCACCATTACAAGAAAAATAAAAATGCCTCTCTAGTTAATTAAGCTGATCATTAGTGTTGTTCACATAGGGCATTCATCACTTTTTTATGGCAAGGTCCAGTATCCATCACATGGCTGCATCTCACTAAAGAGACCATTTAAGCATCAATCCATGTGGATGTTAGGAACCAACATTTCTCTTCGCAAGTAGCCCCCGGTCGGCCCATTGTCAAGGAAATAGAGCTATCCTCCCTACCTCGTGTAGCCAGGGTCTCTCTCTTAGCTTAGGCTTTTTTTTTTTTGTGTTTTTGTTTTTTTGGCCACTCTTTTCTGCTCCAAATGCCTACATTGTAACCTACAAATAAGAATCATGGAACCAAATTCATGGTTGGAAGCAGATTTTGCTGATCTTTTTCACTGTTCCAACCTCATCGATAGGGTCCCCACGAGATCGAAATGGTGACAGTTTATCATTGAGAATATCTAGAGATGAATAAAACGTATAGTTGATGCCAGTGGGGATGAAACGAAAGCACAGTAAACATCATGTAATAACACATATATAGAGAGTGAGTTTGTGTCAAGCTCTATCTAACCCACTAAGAAAACTAAACTTTATCTTCAGGGGCGTTCCTTTTTTAGGATTTTGAGAGAGGGAAAGTTGGTCGATGGGATTTTGGTTCACATTGACCGAGAAACCTATGTTCTTTTTTCAAATATATGTGGGAATCAGGAAAATTTTATTTTTCTAAACAAAATACTTCTTTTAATAATGAATTTTTATGACTAAAATGGTCATTATCTTATTTATCTGGGGAATAAAAGAATGTGAATAAATTTACTTATCCAGATAAATATTTCTTGGAATAAATTACTTATCGAAAAACGAATGAAGCATGAAGCTTTCAATGCCTTTTTCAGAGATATCTCCATATATACTCCATATTTTAGGGTTGTTCATCATCCCTCTACTAATAAATTTGTGTTTTTTTTTTTTCCAATTGAAGATATGTTAATTGAAAAAAAGTTAATTAAGGCATCTGGTTCTCAGTCGTCTCCATCAAAAAAAGTGGCATTCCACGATTCCTCTGATCCCACTATATCCGCTTTAGTGGTGCAACATGGCGAAGATTCAGCTGCACGCGCACCTCTGGGATACTTGTTGGTCATGATTAGGGTTTGAGAAAACAGTGTATTTTGCTTCTAATGTCTAATTAGCCTTAATTATGCCCCCCCTATGTAGGGGCTGAAAGGAGAAACATTTGCTCTAAAAGTGAGAAATTAAAGATGGTTGAATACAAGCATGCGGTGCACATGTAGGAGGGTCTAATTGGACACCACACTAAACAAAGAGAAGGAAAACTACAAATTTTGGTAGTTAGGAATTAGGATCAGATATATTTATGGAGGATGGATGGATGGTGGGTCACAGTTGGATCAGACATTTCTGTGTTTTTTTCCCTATATTTCTTTCTCTTTTTCAGATAAGCTGTTGAAAATTGAAGCCAAGAACAAATGAAAGAGAGTGTGCTCAACCACAGAAAATAACAAGAGACATACCAATAAAAAGATTTCAGAAAAGGGAGATGGGTTTGAGTGGGTGGCCCCTCCACGTCCAATTGCTGCCAATGATTTTGTAGATCGCTTGTCAATGTCATATTGGACCATAAAAAGGATGCCCTCACTAGATCATGTATATATGGGAGTGCTTGCCACGTGTCTATCTCCCAACTCCATAACTCAACTAAGCCAAGCCCCATTGTGAGTCCCAATGCCAAGATCAACTTTGGAATCCAAGAAGCCATGAACAGTTCTTCTTTAATTAGATGGTTTAATTTTTGGTATCTAAATTAATTTATTTCTCTTTTCTTTGAATAAAGCATAATCATCTATATATATGCACTCACCCTCCAGATGCTTTTATTTTTAAAACATTTTATTTTTTTACTTATTTTATTAATAAAATTTGTTGCAATAATCAGATTAAGGCTTTATGCAAAACTGCTAATGCAGAGTAGGGGTGCAACTTGGGCGGGCCCAGCCCAAGCCCGAATTGGCCCAACCCAGAAATTTTATACAGGCTGGGATTGGATTTCCAGTCCTCAAGCTGAGCTTGAGCCCAGAAGTCAAGCTTATTTATTTTTCAGGCTGGGCTTAGGCTTATTCCTTAGGTAGCCCGAATCCAGTCTGAGCTCAGCCCAATTATATATATTTATACATATATATGTGCATATATGTAAATGTTGGATATATATATTTACATATATATATATATATATATATATATATATATATATAAACATCTGTATAAATATTTTGCCTATATATTCACATTCATACATAAATACATTTATATATGTATAATTTTAGAGTGGATTCATTGACCAATCTGAGCCCAACCTGAATGCATCAAATTATAGGACAGGCTGGGCTCAGATTGGAAAAATCAGGCTTGACCTCGGGCCCGGTTATGGGTTTCGTTGACCATAAACCTAGCCTAATCTGCCCAGCTTGCACCCGAAATGCAGCTAATTATTTTAAGCTTTTAACACAGTGAAGGATAAAGATATGCCACGGTGTCAAACAACTTCTTAGTTAAGAAAGAAAGAAAAGAAGGATAAAGGCAATGAACCTCTAAATGCGTAAAATATAAGCATTGATGGTTCTCATTCTTCTATAGTTAAAGAAATTAAATTCTTAAAAAGAATAAAAAAATATCAAAAATGATTAATATATATTCCAAAATATTTTATTCAAAACGTGAAATGAATTAATTAGTTGCTCCTTTTTATTAGTTTGCCAAACCAATTTAATTAGTCAATCTCTTGAATTTGTTGTCTACTAATTAAATAGCACATAATTGGTTGACTTTAATTTTATGGTATATTTTCCTAATTCAGGCCCCTTCAGATTTTGGTACTTTTCTTACTTAGATATAATGGTTATGAGACTGTCCACGTGTCTTGCATGTGAAAGGCTTAACTGGTGTTCAGAGAAAATACATATATAAATGGCTCAACTACAAAATAAAGTAGTAAAAAAGATAAAGCTCCCAATTAACTTTTCATTTGTTTAAATGCTTAAAGCATCCTAATTAGTCACTAATCTTACATCAGAAGGTAAATAATATCTCAGATTCTGATGCTAACTCATATGGTTGCAAAGAAGTCAACTTACAAATAGGCATCAAAAGCTATTAGAGAACATGGTTATGTGAAGTAGAATCTCAAAAAGTTTTAAAGATTTCAAATTAAAGAAATAAAAAAAGATATATATCTTTTGAGTATGCAGAACGTATATACTCAGCCCCTTCAAAAGAAACATCATGAACCTCAGAGATTTGAATTCAAGATGGTGTCTGAGTTTAACTTCTAAGCAAAAAGCTCAAGGCGTAAGTCTCACATGCATTTTATTTTAGGGCAAGGATCTATATCAATATTTGAGCTGACATTTTTTTTTTTTTATTTCTTTTGAAGGACTTCACAACGGGGATAATCCATCTCCCAACCTAAGTGCAGGAGGATCCGTTCCTAAATCTATGTTACAACTAGCAGGAGACCTTACCAACCATCTGGTTGGCACCTTACAAGTTGACAACATTCATCTTTCTTTAAGCTTTGCCTAGGAGTGCGAGCCTCGAAGCTTAAGTTTAAATGCCTTCAAAAACTTTAGAATAATAGAGAAAGGGGAGAGAATCAGGATCACCTGCCAATAAAATACGTTCCAACACCCTATCAACATCATCGGACACCACACATTGGGAGTGTCAATGGACCAGTTTTGGGTTTGATTCCATCCAAATCAAAATTCATTTAGACGAATTGGACGAACTAATATAACATATTGGATATATCTAGTCCATTGATAGAAAATAAGAACATAGGTGTCAATGGACCACATTTGAGTTGAAACCAATCTAAATTAACAGAAATTTGAACAGACAACAGTCTCTGGACCGGTTCAAAATGATCCAAAATATTCGTTGGACTGGATTGGGCCAGGTCCATTTGTAATGGATTCACATTGGACTGGGCCGGATTGGCAATTGACACTCCTACCACACGTTTCATGCAAGGTGGGTCCCACTTTTATGGTGAGCCCCACTTTCATAGTGAGATGTGCTGTGTTAGATCAAGTGGACAGTGTTGGAACGTGTTTTGTCAGCAGGAGATCCCAATTCCCGACTCGAAAGGAGAAGCAAAGGGAGGGAGGGGCGGAGGGCATCTGATTTGCCATGCGCACCACGGCAAAACCTACCAATGAAAACCCACATGGTGGCTCCACTCAAGACCCATCTCCAAGGGCCCAGACTCAAGAGACCCACAACCCAAAACTCAGTGCGCTGCCAAAAATTAAGTAAAATATTTTTGGGGTTCGTCTTTTAATCATGTCTCTCTTTCTTGTTCACTGTCTCGGTCTAAACAACATTAAATTTTATGATAAAGACTAGAGAAAGTTAGCTTGAAGCAAACCAAAACAGAGACGGTATTAATGGAAGACGGGAGGCTTTTGCTATGCATCTCCTCCTCCTCTCCCCACTTTATTAAGTCGATATATGTTATTTTCCAATACTATACAAACACAAAACCTTATCGAATATTTCCACGGAGAATGTTGAAAATTAAACACCATCTGAAACGTATCAGAATCAGTTGGGCAGTAAAGCAAAAGCCTAAAGCTAGCTTGGTGTGTCTTCAATCTTCTCTTTTTTTTTTTTTTTTTTCTAGTACAATTCACCATGTGTTCTCATAGTATACCAAGCCTACAAATTTTAAATTTTTTTCTCTTTCTTTTTTAAGTATTCTTGGATGCTAACCGAAAGTCAAAAAGAACGAGAAGAGTCATCCAACGGTGAGAGAATCATAATCTAGAATAGAAGAAAGAGATCTTCATAGAAAATCTTTTCTGAATAAAGCTAGCTAGTTGAAGGAAAGTGAGAGACAGATTATCGTAGAGCTCACCAAGTTAAGTTTTACATTCAGATTAGTAAAATAGATTTGGTTTTATAAAATGTATTCGTGTTGGTGATACTGTGTTAGATTAATTGATAAGGTAAGAAAGAAAAAAGGTGGGAATGTGGGATTTGTGGGACCCCACTATGGAAGTCTAGGAGGAGAGACCTACATCATCATGGAGGCTTAATCACAGAGGGGACATCCTCGTTTCACATCTCGTACTAAGTATATATGTAAGGGTCCTCCAGTTCACCTTGGGAAGCCAAAGGAACCCAAATCCAGAATAAATAGACTTTCTGTTTTTTCACTTCTCTTCCATCGGTTCTTCTTTGGCCATCCTCTTCTTGACCAGACTCCAATATCCATGCCGGAAAACCCCCAACAGTTTGGTTCTTTGAATATGTCTGAGCAACCCAACAACACAACCATCGTCGCATACCCAGTGCACCCCAATCCTCCATCTGTTCTACAACTTGCCTTCCCTATAACACTTAAGGTCTCTCATTCTTCTATCTTAGTTTTCAGTCACTTAACTCTCTCTCTCTCTCTCTCTCTCTCTCTCTCTCTCTCTCTCTCTTTTCCAATAAATATATTCTATTTATTATATAGGATGTACTTTTTATTGATCTTAATATATAGTTTGATATATATGTTGTGCAGTTTGAAGAAATGGTATACAAAGTAAAACTGGAGGAGAAAGGCTTTTGGTGGGGTGGTACATGGAATACCAAAGAGAAGACTATACTAAATGGGATAACAGGGATGGTGTGCCCAGGAGAGATCCTGGCGATGCTAGGCCCGTCGGGCAGCGGCAAGACGACGCTGCTGACAGCTCTCGGAGGGCGGTTGAATGGGAAGCTCTCCGGGAAGATTACATATAATGGGCAGCCCTTCTCCGGTGCCATCAAACGGAGGACAGGATTTGTGGCACAGGACGACGTACTCTACCCACATCTGACTGTGACTGAGACCTTAGTATTTACTGCACTACTAAGGCTGCCTGACACCCTGACTCGGGTTGAGAAGGTCCAGCATGTCGAGCATGTGATCGCCGAGCTGGGGCTCGGCCGGTGCAGGAATAGCATGATAGGAGGTCCACTCTTCAGAGGGATATCAGGAGGTGAGAAGAAAAGAGTCAGCATAGGCCAAGAAATGCTTATCAACCCAAGTCTTCTGCTGCTGGATGAACCCACTTCAGGATTGGACTCCACCACGGCTCAAAGGATCCTGACCACCGTCAAGCGGCTCGCCGGCGGGGGTCGCACCGTGGTTACCACCATTCACCAGCCTTCAAGCCGACTGTACCACATGTTTGACAAGGTGGTGTTGCTCTGTGAGGGCTACCCCATCTACCATGGCCCAGCATCAGCTGCCTTGGATTACTTTTCCTCTATTGGCTTCTCTACGTCTGTTTCTGTCAACCCGGCCGATCATTTACTTGATCTCGCCAATGGTATGTAATCCCTCTGCTATTTTAATTTCTCGTTTTGGCCATTATTAACAACTTAGTGACCTTATTTGGATATCTTTTAATAATAAGTGGCGACGTGAGTGCAATGGGGTATGGGAGTGCAGGGAGCTTTATTTTCTTTTCTTTGGTTAGTTTATTGCACGGGAGATAGTGAATCACTTGGCAGGGCCTACTACTGAGTGGAAGTGGTGGTTATTATTGTACCTTCTTCATTGACAAAAGAAATAAATGGAGTATGATGAGAAACCCACAGCACCACCACAATTTCATCTTCAGTTCCTGTATTTTATGGGACACGAGACATCTTAATCTCTCTTTATGCCTAATCTATGAAGCATCATATATAATATTAAACTGATAGGATAATAGTTGAAGAAAACGATAATGTCTTCTTTTGATCCAACATTAACACCTGTGCAAGAGACTGATCAAAGATGACAATGCCCCTGCATTGTCAGGATCAATCTCTCGTAACCCATTATCTGTTTAAACATTCCAATTGAGAGAATTGGAGGAACAGGGCTAGTTTTGTTGAAGAAACATTGGAACTTGATTCTAAGATTACCCACTAATGCAGGGATTGCCCCGGATTCCAAGCATGTCAATGAACAAGGTGATTTTCAGGCCAACATGGAACAGGAGCAGAAATCAGTGAAGGAGGCCCTCATTTCTGCTTATGACAAAAACATTGTTACGGGGTTGAAAGCTGAGCTCTGCAGTACGGATGTAAATAGCTACAACTATACAAGAGATGCCTCTGCAAGTAAGTGATCTTCTATCCAATTGCCATGACTATTCATGCCAGCCACACCAACAATATGCGATTTCCACATAAACACAAACTGGAGAAATACTACCAATACTTCATCATCCGTGACTTTTTTAATTCCCAGATGTTTAGGTTTAGGAATCATCTTGGCTTTTACAATTAACAGCTCAGTGCTTATTGGAATGGAATCTCTTTGATTCACTTCTATCAAAGATCATTCGGTTTACCACTTGATGATGGGACGTATACATACAATATCGACTTTGTGGTTATACCAGACTGTCATCTCAAGTTCTCTTTGCACCCTGACGCAGGGAATTCCACAAAATCAGATCACTGGGGAACAAGCTGGTGCCAGCAGTTTTTGATTCTTCTGAAGAGAGGTCTGAAGGAACGGAGGTACGAGTCCTTCAACAGATTACGAATTTTCCAAGTCATAAGTGTTGCTACTCTGGGCGGTCTCCTTTGGTGGCATACCCCAGCATCCCATCTCCAAGACCGAGTAAGTACTAATTTCTTCCACTTCTTAAACAACCCAATTAGGACTTTAGAAGACAGAGAGGACAAAACTGTTAACTGAAGTTTCTGTGGGTTCTATTTCTATGTGAGTCATAAGGGTGGTTTTCTTGCTTGAGTGCAGATAGCCTTGCTGTTTTTCTTCTCTGTGTTCTGGGGCTTCTTCCCACTGTACAATGCTGTCTTCACGTTTCCTCAAGAAAGATCAATGCTCATCAAAGAACGCTCTTCTGGAATGTACCGTCTTTCCTCTTACTTCCTTGCCCGGACAGCCGGCGACCTGCCGATGGAGCTCGCACTTCCTACTGCCTTTGTAATCATAATCTACTGGATGGGTGGACTCAAGCCTGACTTCACCGCCTTCGTTCTTTCCTGGCTTGTAGTTCTCTTCAGTGTTCTGGTCTCCCAGAGCCTTGGTCTTGCATATGGTGCCATCCTCATGGATGTCAAACAGGCTGCCACCTTGGCCTCTGTGACCACCCTTGTCTTCCTGATAGCCGGAGGCTACTACGTACAACAGATTCCTCCCTTCATTGTCTGGTTGAAGTACTTGAGCTACAGCTTCTACTGTTACAAGCTGCTTCTTGGGATTCAGTACACTGAGAATGACTACTACGAGTGTTCACAGGGAGTGTTTTGCCGGGTGGTAGATTTTCCGGCTGTGAAGGTGGTGGGTCTGAAAAACTTGTGGGTGGATGTATCCATCATGGCCATGATGTTAGTTGGCTATCGGCTTATTGCGTACATGGCATTACGCAGGGTGCAGGTGAGGTAATCAACAGTCGATTCATTCAGCACCAGAGGACTAATTTCGTCCAAGAACACCGACGGTTGAAGAGTTTTCTCTTTCTTCAGCTGAGGAAAAACGTTAGTTGAAAAGTTAGGTTATGAGACAAAGGTCATCAACCGTTTTGATCCTTGTCACAGTTTCATGTACTCAGACTTCAGTAATAATGAAATATACCAACTCCAAACTTTATTTCTCTACAGAACTGATTTCTCGTGATGGAATAAATTAAATGTGCATTACAAAAAGGTATGAATAAGATATGTTTCCCATTGATGGAAAAAAAGAAAGATTAACAAAGGAAAGAAAATAAATATGGACAACCCCGTCGAGCATCTTACTGTGGGGCTTATAAAATTACATATTGCTGTAAATTTTTTGTTCTCCTTTTATTCTTCAGCTTCCTAAAGGCACAGGATTCTATCTGTCGGATTCTTTCTCTGCTCACACCCATCAACTCCCCAATCTCTTGCAGCGTCTTCATTCTTCCATCCTCCATCCCGAATCTCCACCTAATTACTTGTTTCTCCCTTGGATTAAGACTATCCAGCACCTTCTCCAAATCTTGTTTCATGAATTGCTTGATCAGCAATTCTTCAGCTGTTTCTGCATCCGGATCTGCAATAATTTCCTGAAAACAAAGAGAAAGCACCATTAATAAATGAATAAGAAAGTGAAGTGATTCCATATGAATGATAGGTATCCATACAAAAGAATAACGCAAAAAAGGACAGACCGAAGGTTTCATATCCTGGTTCATCCCAATCTTCTGATCAAGAGATATAGGAGCTTTTGGGGTAAGTAGCACAGCAGTGAGTCTCTTCATTGACAACCCTGTTGCCTCTGCAACTTCTTCATTATCGGGATGTCTTCCATTCTCACTATATAGTTGCTTCTTAGCCTCCCTCACTCGATAAGTTGCTTCGACCATGTGAAACTGTTCGTTCCAACAATATTCAAACATATGATTGAAGGATATTTTAGAAGAAAATGCAATCACAACTTAATAATTGTAACAACAAACTAGTCAATTTACTATACTCAAAGTCAAATTATATTTTGTGATTGTTAACGTAAGAGCAGAACTGGTTTTTGAATTAGTATTGGTTACATTCTTCTCCCTCTTCCCCCACCCTCAACTGTCAGAGATGAGTAAAATCAATTAATAAAAGAAAAAAGAAAACTACAGTGCAAGACCAAGAAAGAGAAACCAATAAAGAAACATCAAGAGTACATACAACATCCTTCGCACATAAAATACAATAGACAAATCCATGGGCAGTAGCAGAAAGCAAATCACCAGATTCCTTTAAGTGGCAATCTGATATGGGCCCACACAGTGGAATCAATATCAATGAACTTGGACAGGGACCCATATCTACAAAAGAATAATCACCCTCCACCATCAGCAAGGGAAGGTGGCTAGGGGTTGAACCATTTATCCGTTCTGTTGTGCAGATTATCATCTGCAGTAGAAAGCTACCTTTACTGACTATAAAGATATTCTGAGATATAACAAAAAAAAAAAGATATGTTTAACAGTAGACATTCACATTGGTGAATTTCCATGTGCATGCACTTTCTTGTGTTTTTCCTTTGTTTTTTTCATTGAGGGGGGCCAGTAGACCAATTGAATATTTTGTTCTTTCATGCAAGCTGCGCTAGGTCTAGGTCTACGTATAAGAAAGCACCATTTTCATAATAAATTTGTAAACTCAAATAAAAAATGTAGATATTCTGCTGGTGTGAGTTTGTCTTACACTGCCAGTCCTAAGCCCAGATTAAGGAAAGATGTATCAGGTTGATAGCCAGCACTTACAACTTGATGATGAGATAAAAATGTAGACATTCAGTTTCCTTTATTATCACCAAAAAAGATGTATCCTTTATCAGTATAAATGCCTCAAAATCTATGCAATGGCCCATAATTGTATATAAGTATATAACCATTAACCACTATGAGAGAGCTTCAAACACCTGTTTTGGCCAATGTTCTAACTTTCAAATGCCTAGATAACCTTCTTTTATTTTTATTTATAGTTATGCCATGTGGGTATATCCATTAACCGCTATAAAAGAGAGAATTTTACACTTGTCTTGGTCAATGTTCTAACTTTTAAATGCCTAGAATACCTCCCTTTTTATTTTTATTTATGGTAATCCATGTGATATCCATTTTCCTCCCTCTTATTTGTTGGAGAAACCCAAGAGTTTGCTCTTTATCTGTGCATTCACATTCAATCTCTCCCAATAGCATTACACATAGAACCTCTCCAAGCACATGCCAGCAGCTTCTCCACCACATAAAAGGTACTTTTTCTTTGAGAGAAGATAAAGAACATGGATCGGATTGACTGTCTTCTTTCTCTTTGCTTGCTCTGCTATTCTCTCGCAAACTCTTTTCTATGTTTTTTTTTTTGTGATGTTGTGATTCTTACAGAGATGAATAAATGAAGGCGATAACAACCACATGTGCTAGATGGGTATATAGGTTCGAGGCTAGAAGAGGTCAATTCATCTTGGCACAAAATGATGATACAAAGGAACATCTTCAGGCTTTTCTGTTTAGATTCTAAGGATCACATTTTTTATTTGTTTCAATTTAATTTCTAGGGTATTCTGAATTCGTGTTTGTTGTATGTAGTCAAGTGATTATAGTAGTCCTGAAGGTCCACATGCATTGGGACTCAGGCTTGCAGTCAGAAAACTAGAAAGAGCATAGAGAAAAATAAAAGTACAATCTTTCTCCGATTGACTCAAGTATTTCCTTCCATCTTGCTTCTGCATTCTAGAATCTTTTTTCGATTCTAAACAAATTTGTATTCTTTGTTTTCAACTGGTAACATATTAATTCAAACTTTATTGATAAAAAGGAGATATAATAACCCAGTATATTTAAGAGCCAGCACCTATAGCTTCTCAAGGGACTTAGCACCATCAAGATAGTCTACATAATTACCATCAAACCGAGAACAATCAAAAGTAACTATAAAATTTAAAGTTATTCTATTCTGTTTACTCCATTCATCATAAAGATTAAATTAGACACAGTGAAGACTAATCATCCATTCTATTTAAACCAACGTTTTCAAACCATGGTTGACTTGGCAGTCTAAACATTCGGACTGGAAACTAACCACCATTCCGGCTCCGTGCACATTGTTTTGTAAAAAAAAAAAACTGTTGACCCAGATGGTCTAACCACTGAACTATTAGACCTGGGCAACGGTTCAGGGTTTAATAAAAAGAAACTAAACTTGTTAAACACTAAAATAACAAAAAAGAGAGAAGGTTGACTGGTTGGTGGGGGAGAGAGAAAGAAATTGACCAGTTGGTAGGGGGAGTAAAAAGAGAGGGCTAGGGAAAGAGAGGGAGAGAGAAAAGAGAAACCTGAAAGACAGAGATTGGAGGGAGGACTGAGGAGGCAACTGCCACACTCCTTTTTCTTCCATCTTTCATTCTTTCTCAGCCGTCCCTCTCACTCTTTCCTCTCTAACCTAATATTCTAATCAATCTTTTAAAATGCAGAGGTGTGACAAAAGGTGTTCCACTACCTGGAGGCATGAGGCATAATAGTTCAGAACATAAGAGGTGTAAGCCCCCTAAGCCCAAGGAGGCATAAGAAGCCCCCTTAAGAAGAGGGGATGAAGAGGAAAAAGGAAGAGGAAGAAGAGGAAGGAGGATCTCATCTTGTTTTTTGGTTTCTTTTTTATGAATGATGTCTTGTATTAAGAATGAAGATGCTAAAAGGGAGTCTTGTCAAAGTATAGGTGAGAAAGCAAAGCAAATGAGACAAAGTGGAGCCCAGCACCAACAAAAACAGAAAAAGAACGAAACAAAAAACAATTTGGGCTGCACTAAAAAGGTGTTGGGGGGTTTGGAGGCAGCCCAAACTTTCTTTCCCTTCTCTTTCCTTTTCTTTCTTTCACTAGAAGTTCAGGACTGTTATCAGTCTTGAACCCTAATGAATCTCAGGATCGAAGATAAGCAGAAAGAAAGAGGAGAGAAGTGAAAGAGGGAGAAGAAGCAGTAGAACACAAGGGTTGAAAGGAGGAGCAGAAGCTTCATGTTCTGCCGCCGCCACTTTAATTAATATTTATAGGTTATGCTCATTACATGGAAAGGACAGATTTGCCCTTAGTCTTTACATAACAAATAGAGTAAAACAAAGACTGAAATAAATAACAACTGAAACAACTAAATGACCAATAGCTAACCCTAGGCAGACTAGAATATCTTCTACCCTACGAACACAGTGGGACCGTAGCTGTGGGGCCCACTTCAGTGTTCTCTACACTCCCCCTCAAGTTGGGAATAAATGTTTATCATTCCCAACTTGGATAGATCTGCCTCTAGCTTCTTCCGTGATACAGCTTTAGTGAGGATATCTGCCAATTGCATATTGGAGGTGATGTATGGGAGACATACTTCTTGTGATGAGACCCTCTCTCGTACAAAGTGTCGATCAACTTCAATATGTTTAGTCCTGTCATGCTGCACTGGGTTGTGTGCTATATTAATAGCCGCTTGATTATCACAATACAGCATCAGGGGCTTCTCATACTCAACGCCCAACTCCTCAAGTAGTGATCTCAGCCAAAGAATTTCAGCCACTCCATTAGCCATTGACCTATACTCAGCTTCAGCACTGGATCGAGAGACAACACTTTGTTTCTTACTCCGCCAAGAAACCAGGTTACCTCCCACAAGAGCACAATATTTAGAGGTAGACCTTCTGTCATCAACACTCCCAGCCCAATCGGCATCTGTATAGACTTCCACCTTCATGTGGTCATTGTTCTTGAACAGTATACCTCTACCCGGGCATCTCTTCAAATATGCTAGTATTCTTTCTGCTGCTAGAAGGTGTGTGGTTCTAGGAGAATGCATGTACTGACTGATAACACTAACGGCATAATTGATGTCTGGTCGGGTAAGGCATAGATATAGGAGCTTTCCCACTAACCGCTGGAACATAACTTTGTCTTCAAGCAGCTCCCCACTCTCTGCATTAATCCTGTGGTTCTGTTCAATAGGTGTATCTGCAGGTTTGACACCTAGCTTTCCAGTTTCAGCCAAGAGATCTAACACATATTTCCTCTGAGAGACAAAGATCCCCTGCTTAGATCTAGCAACCTCAATACCCAAAAAATACCATAGTGTACCCAGATCTTTCACCTCAAACTCTTGATGAAGAAGCTGTTTAAGGGACTCAATCTCATGGTTGTCGTTTCCTGTGACCACAATATCATCAACATAAACTGCAAGTAGTGTCAGTGACGACTCCACCCTCTTGATGAATAATGTATGATCTGACTGGGCCTGTACATAACCGAACTTCCCAAGGGCTAGTCTGAATCTGTCGAACCAAGCTCTAGGTGACTGCTTCAAACCATACAAAGCCTTATTGAGCCGACAAACTTTCTTACCTGCTTCTGTATCATAGAATCCAGGAGGCAACTGCATGTAGACCTCTTCCTGCAAGTCCCCGTTCAGGAAAGCATTCTTAACATCCATTTGGTACAAAGGCCAAGTGTAGCTTGCTGCAAGAGATAATAGAACCCGAATGGTGGTCATCTTGGCTACCGGGGCAAATGTCTCCAAGTAATCTATACCATAAGTTTGAGTGAACCCCTTTGCAACTAGCCGAGCTTTGTACCTCTCAATGGAACCATCCGCATTATGCTTCACAGTAAATACCCACCTGCATCCAACTGGTTTCTTTCCTTTGGGCAAGTCAACTAGCTCCCAGGTATTATTTTTCAACAGGGCATCCATTTCAACTTGCATTGCACCTCTCCACTCCGGGACTGATAGGGCTTCTTGCACTGTTCACGGAATAGGGACATCAGCAACAGAGGTGAGATAGGACCTGTAGGAGGGAGATAGGCGATCATAGGACAAAAACTGGGAGATGCAGTGGGTTGTAGATGTGGTGCAATGCCGTTTTCCTTTACGGAGGGCAATGGGAAGGTCAAGGTCATCTGCAGAGGGTGAGGTAGCAACAATGGAAGGAGTCTCTGTGGGCCCTGGGACTATAATATCTGGACTTGGAGCCGCAGAAGAGATTGTAGCTGGCTGGGACTGCTGATGACCAGGATCAATCTGCCTGCATCGCCTATGATAGACTCTCAACTCCCGATCCCTTTGACCACCCTCGCTACTACAGCCCTCATCATCAACTGGAATAGGTAAGGGAACAGCCCCAAAGGTATTAACCCTGTCCTCACTGCACTCGCCTTTGATAGACTCTCAACACGTGCTCTGGTGGATAACCCCATGATTAAGGAGGTACGATGCCAATGGCTTAGCAAAGTATTCCTTTGCATTATCAGATCTAAGCACTTTTATCCTGACATCAATTTGTGTTAGGATCATTTGGTGGAAGTTTTGGGTCAGGACAGGCACCTCATCTCGTGATCGCATAAGATAAACCCATGAAAAACGGGTGTGGTCATCAACAAATAGTAAAAAATACTTGTACCCCCCCATAGAAGGAATGTGATATGGCCCCCAAACATCAGTATGCACAATATCAAAAGAACTATTACTCCTTTTATTACTCAATGAATAAGAGTTTCTACAATGTTTAGCCAACTCACAACTTTCACACTTCAACTGAGATAACTCAACAGACTCAAACAAAGTAGGAAACAGACTCTTCAAGGACCGAAAAGATAAATGACCCAATCGGTTATGCCACAACATAACCGGACTCACAACTTGAGAAACCAGTAACTTCTTATCCACTGACTCTTCCCGACGAGAACTCTCCCCGAGCAGATAGATCCCATTCGTCTCACAGCCAGTCCCAATCACCTTCTTTGTCTCCATGTCCTAAAAAACACATCGGTCAGGAAAGAAAGTTACTGAGCAGTTCAAATGTTTGGTAATGCTACTGACGGAAAGGAGGTTAGTATCCAGTTTAGGAACATGCAAGACAGAGGACAAGGATATAGTATCTGACAGTTTGATGTCACCCTCGCCAGAAATAGGGACAAGAGAGCCATCAGCTATAGATACTTTATCCCTACCAGAAGATAAGTGATAAGTAGTAAACAGAGAGGGCAAGCTGGTCATATGGTCAGATGCACCTGAATCTATTACCCAACACGGTTCAATAGTACCTGGAGCGGAGGCATGGTAGGCTGAGGCTCGAGTACCTGAGTGTGCAAAGGCCGATATAGTTGGAGCTGATGATGACTGCGGTAACTGAGCTGAACTGTCAACTTCCTTCTCCAATTGTATTAGAGCTGCCCGAACTGCAGCTAAGGTCTCTAATGGTGTGCCTCTCGTGCCAGATGAGGATGCTGAATCAGTAGTCGTAGCCACATGAGCATTACTCCTTTTATTTCTCAACTTTGCCGGGACCAAATGTGGATGCACTTCCAACATGTTTCTTTTGTGTGTTTAGGTTTCTTGCAATGCTCACACACCACATCCCTTTTATCTTCCTTCTTTCTGTCCCTCTCTGAATCACCCTCTGTTTTGGGTTTGACAGCTACAAAGGCAGGTGTAAGCGGCTGAGGTTGCATCATGACTTTCCTCCTGGTCTCTTCACTGTGCACTAAGGAGTATGCCTGAGGGAGGGTCACACTATCTCTGGTCAAGATCTGCTGCCTCACAATATCATATTCTGAATTCAGTCCTGCCAGAAACTCAAACACTCTGTTTGTCTCAATGTGCTTTCTATGTATCTGAGCATCTTTGGGACTCTCCCACTCAAGAGTCTCTAAGTGATCAATCTCATGCCATAGGGACTGCAAGTTAGAGAAATAGACCGACACCGGTTTCTCTCCTTGTTTAAGGGCATTCACCACACATTTCAACTCATATGCTCTGGCAACATTAAGGGGTTGGGAGTAAGTCTCTTTCATCACATTCCATATCTCCTTGGCTGTCTTTGCCCATAAGTAATTTCGACTGATATGGGGCTGCATTGAATTACAGAGCCATGTCATAACCAAGTAGTTTTCTTGGACCCACTTGGTATATGTAGGGTCTCCCTTGGAAGGTTCTGCTACATCTCCCAAGAGATACCCTACCTTGCCCCTTCCCCCAATAGCCATCATGGCTGATTGAGCCCATTCTAAGTAGTTTGATCCATCAAACTTTACGGTTGTAATCTGAAAACCTGTCTCAGAACCACCACCATAACTGTTGTTCCCAAAACTGCCTTCTGCCTGATTCTTAAGCTCCATTTCAGTCAAGAACCAGAAGTATCAAAGATTATCGTTACTACAGTCAAAACCAGCACTAGAAATCCCAACAACGGTCACAAAATTAGTAGAGAACCAATCTGTACTCACGATAGATGTGCATGAAATATATATAAGACTGATCTGAAATCAATAACCACACACAACAGCAACAGTCCGAACTGTTTTCACCCCTTCAAAAGTGTTTGAAACCCCAAAAAAGGACTGAAACACAGTTTGAAGGGCAATCTGATATGCTGAAGCAAATTCGAGGTTTTAATCAGTCCTAAGAGCCTTACGGATAAGGTTTGTATTAGGGTTAATATGAAACCCTAAAACTGATCAATGTTGAGGAGAATTCTGGGGTTTGCCGTAGGAATAAGGTCACAAGTTTCGGCCTAATACTAGGGTTTGCCGTAGGGATAGGACAAAACCCTAGAGAATAGAGAGATAAAACCCTAGAGTAGTTCGGCCACCCTTACTGGATAGGTCCAACCTATCTTTTATGATGTTACTTCTCTCAGAAAGTAAAAAACTTACAGTAGAATGCAGTTCGCTGCCTACCAAGGTTACCCAAACCCTAGCCTTCTCTGA
This sequence comes from Nelumbo lutea, assembly GCF_056320005.1. Lineage (NCBI taxonomy): Eukaryota > Viridiplantae > Streptophyta > Magnoliopsida > Proteales > Nelumbonaceae > Nelumbo > Nelumbo lutea. Next base: position 26,923,954 of record NC_142690.1, on the reverse strand, counting down.
TTCTTCCTGATCACCAACTTGCTACAACTGTGATACTTCTTCAAACAGCTGCTAATCCTCTGGAGATCTCCAAGAACCAGTCAACGAACTCTGCTTTCTCAGTCTTCCCGCCTTAGATGGTTCTCATGTGGTCGGCTGGACTAGGCTCACATGAGAGAACTTAGCTCTGATACCAACTAGAAGTTCAGGATTGTTATCAGTCTTGAACCCTAATGAATCTCAGGATCGAAGATAAGTAGAAAAAAAGAGGAGAGAAGAGAAAGAGGGAGAAGAAGCAGTAGAACACAAGGGTTGAAAGGAGGAGCAGAAGCTTCATGTTCTGCCGCCGCCACTTTAATTAATATTTATAGGTTATGCTCATTACATGGAAAGGACAGATTTGCCCTTAGTCTTTACATAACAAATAGAGTAAAACAAAGACTGAAATAAATAACAACTGAAACAACTAAATGACCAATAGCTAACCCTAGGCAGACTAGAATATCTTCTACCCTACGAACACAGTGGGACCGTAGCTGTGGGGCCCACTTCAGTGTTCTCTACACTTTCTTTCCTCTTTTTTTTTCTTTTCTTTCTTTCTTTTTTCTTTCCCTTCCCATTCTTTTTCTTTCTTTCCTTCTCTTTCGTATCTTTTTTCCTTTCTTTCTATCTTTTTGTATGAGGCATGCATGAGGTGTATGCCTCTAGCACCACCTCATGCAAAAGGCATATGCAGTGTATGCCTCAGAGGCATCAGCACCTCTAGCATACACCTAAAGGCATTTTTGGGCACCTCCCATGCCTTTTAAAACATTGATTCCAATCTAATCGTCAGGATGCAATATACAATGTAAATTGAACTCAACTGTTTTGATCTATTTGACCCATACGGTTGAACAACTGACCAGGAATCAAAGGTGGTTCCATTTCCAGGTTGGTTTTTAAAACCTTGATTTAAACTTCCTTGGTCATCAAGTAAAAATAATCCTAATCTAACTACAGTAAAGACTAAATACATGATAGACTCTTACTCTCCTAACTAAAAATTCAATTCTAACTAAAGGTATCTCAAGATTTTGGAACAACTTACACTGCTATATCAAGGAAGACATTGGAACAACACACACTACCATTTCAGTTTTAAAGTCTTGCAAAAAGAACTAAAAGAAAATATCTAGATTAACTATTAATGTAGTAAGAGGCTTGAGAAATTGTCTACATTAACCATTAAAATACCTAACACATTTTGGTTCAGCTATTGTTAAAGCTTCTATGAATTCTGTATGCATATGCTTGTTCTGGGATTCTTGAATGTGCTTTGTTGGTGTTGAGTTAATGTCTTAGATCCAAGTTCTATTTTACCAACATTCTAGGTTACATACTTATTATTATATGAACTACATTATTGCATGGGAAAAGCATGTATGACTCAGCTAGTGTGTGTGTGTGTATACACAAATTGCTTAGTCATCTATCATCCAAGCCTTATATTAACCATATGGGGTCAGCTAACATGAATCCTGTTTCACCATTCAAAAAGAAAAACCAGGATCCATGATCATGAGAGTTTGGAAAAAGTTTTAGTGCTAGCTGCCAACCTGATGCAGCCCTCCTTTTTCCAGGCTTGGGATCTACAGTGTATGACAAGCTCACATTGGTAGAGTTATACAAATTGCTTAGTGCAATGGCATCTTTTTTTTTTTTTATCAATAACACTTTCATTAACTCATCAATAGAATATTTACAATAGGAAGACAAACACGCTTATCTTCCAAGAGCAACAAAGAACTTCAAGAAAAGGAAAAAAAGAAAGAAAGAAAACACATTATAGTTACAGCTTAGCCCAAAATAGTGAGTCCCTTTTTGCCCCTTGTTTAGCTAAACCGTCAGCTAGGGAGTTAGCCGATCTTTTAACCCAACGTATCTTAACTTCCATCTCCCGCACCAGCCACTTGAATTTCCTCCTCTCATTATTGTACTTCCATAAGCCATTGTGATCTTTAATCAGCCACCCTATCACCACCTCTGAATCCCCTTCAATTAAGAGTTTCCTGATGTTCAACACCTTAGCTTTTTGGACTCCTTCCATAACTGCAAAGATCTCAGCTCTAAGGGAGTCACCCACTCCAATTGGGCCTGAGAACATGGCAGAAATGACCCTGTTTTCATCCCTAAAAGCACCCCCAATCCCCGATTGTCCCGGATTTCCCCTTCTACACCCATCAAAGTTTAGTTTCATGAATCCACCAGGTGGAGGGGTCCAAGCCACACTCATAACTGACTTGGGCTGTGTGCAACTTGCAATTTCACCCCACTTCCTCAACATGTCATCCACAGTGTAATCTGTGAAAAGCTCCAAAGATTTCAGCCACTGTACCGCCCTAATATCAATGAAAGCCCTCAGATCTGCTGCTCCTCTCTGAGCTTCTGAGAATATCCTGGAGTTTCTTTCTTCCCAAAGTGTCCAACATACTGCAGCCCTTAGTCCTCTCCACATTGTCCTTCCCCTTTTTATCCGCCACCTGAAAAAAGAAGGGGAAAAAAGGCCCTGCAAGTCTGATGGGGTATTCCAGCTACATCCAAATAGGGACAAAGCCCATTCCCAAATTGACCTCGCAAAATGGCAAGACACCAGTAGATGAAAACCAGTCTCCCCATCCGCTTTACAAAGAACACACCATTGAGGTGACAAACAAGTACTGAGTCTCTTCTTTTGGAGTAGATCACTAGTGTTTATTCTTCCTAGAAAGATAGGCTTCCCAACAAAAACTACCAACCCTAGGAGGTATTGCTCTGCACCAAACCTCATCAACAAGAAAAGGGGGGAAGGTAGAACTGGTGGACTGACTTAAGACTTTGAAGAAAGAAGCACAAGAAAAGATGTCGTTGGGGGTAGGTGTCCAAATTCTAGAATCCGCCCTAGTGGGGTCTAAGACAGTGTCCAAATTCTAGACAACGTTATCTAGAATCCGCCCTAGTGCAATGGCATCACAGGGTGCATGAGAATGTAGGATCAAGTCAGAGGGCAGCCACTTTGTACAAAAGGAAAAAAAAATGCCAAAGGTTAGGTCCATATCAAGTCCACCTCTCCCAAATGGCCTATATACATGCATACAAAAACAAACTTTGGGTCTATTTTTCTGTTCATCCAAGCAGACAAACAGAGAGAGAGAGAGAGAGATTGGATCAGAAACATTATCTGATTCAGCAGAATAACCTGAAATATTGGAGACTTACCGGTAAGCGAATTGTCCTGGACTGATCTGAGAGAGACTTCCGAACTGCCTGTTTAATCCACCAGTGTGCATAGGTTGAGAATTTGAAGCCCTTTGAAGCATCAAACTTCTCAGCACCCTTTACAAGACCACGACATCCTTCCTGTGAAAGATTATTATCCATAAGAATTGAACCAAATTCACATGAGCCCTGCAATTTAACCCAGTTAAACTGCAATAGCCAGATATAGCAAGGACATAGCTGAACACAGTGTCAGACATGGAATTCACACTGTAAAAAAGAAGTGTCCAACATAAGACAACACATTGTGCAGATAACTGGACAACATAACATTTAGAAATATAAAAGGGAAAAACTACCTGAACAAGATCCTGGAGGTTCATCCCTGCTCCTTGATAATTTTTTGCAATAGAAATAACAAGCCGAATGTTGCTCTTAATCATTTTGTCTTTGCAAAGAATGCCATAGTTTAAGCGCTTTCTCAGGGTCTTCTGATCAACCCCAGCTGCAGCTGCCCATTGAGCAAAAGTGGGTTGACCACCACATCGTTCTGCAAGCTCTTCATGGAGCTTTTCTAGCTTCAACAGGTCCTGCATCATAAACATCAAAGAACACCTCATTAGTCAGATAAGTCAATTGAAAACCCTCAAAAGAAACATCAAATAGAAATATTCTGTTAAAAAAAACAAACACTTTTCAGAAAGTAAGTTCAGGAGATAGATATGATTCAGGATGTTGCTGAGAGGCCAACTAAACTAAAGAAGAAAGGAACTATTGAAGCTACCAACTTATTTTCCTAAAGATTTTAAGAGAAAATTATAACATATTGGAGAAATGTAACTATTGAATAAGAGGACTTACTAAAGAAGGTATGGGCAACTTTCTGTGAAATGCATTATCAAATAATCAATGTCATTAAACCTGGAATGGGCATCAAACCATTGGCACTGACAGGTTGCAGTCTAAATGGTTATGAAAAAAATGAAATCCATTAGTTTGGGCAATCCTGGAAATTATGGGATAGGAGGGCTTTTTAGAAAACTGCAATGGAGATTTAATGCCTATATTCTCAGAACCTATTGAGTATGAGACTTCACAAGGGAAGAACTTCTATCGGTTTGGTATGGGTTAAGAGTCAAGATTGGCCAGTTCTCTCCAATACAATGACATAGTGGTGGAGGGTGACTCTAAAGTAGTGGTTGGCAGGCACAAAAATAAAACTATGGGGAATTGAAAGTACAGATATTTGTTGAGGAAGTACAGAAGACAGAAACTGAGTTAAACAGCATTTTTTGTTGGACTTCGGGTCTTCCAACAGCATGGCAGATGCTTTGGCAAGACTAGTAAAGAGGGAGCAATTGTACTATAGTGTGAATTAGAAGAGGGAACTCATTTAATAGCAAAGAACACTTCATATGTAGTAAGTAGCTTATGCTAGCCTACAACAAGGGTTCATATCACAATTTCTGTAATTTATTTTTTAAATCTGTTAGTGTCGACTATACAGGGGCAAATTAGTCTTTTTGTTTATGTTTAGTATGAGGTGTAATGTTGAGTTAAGTGATGTGTCCCATACTTAAGTAGGGGAACAAGAGTCGATTTGTGTTTAATAGAAAACTATAAATATAACCTGGCCGACTAGAGAGGTGAGATTTTTCTCTCTAGTTCGAACCAGTCTTTCTTTCTTCTCTCCTCTTCACTCTTCTCCTCTCTTCCTCTCTTCTTTCCTCTTTCTATCTTTCCTTTCTCTTGTATTCTGAAACTAATGGATATACGGATCTGAACTTTAGCATGGTATCAGAGCTAGGTTAAATCAGTTCAGATCTGTATAGTTTTCTGCACACCCTAGTTTAGTATTTTGCAGATTTCTCTTAGGTTTCTTGGAGTTTGACAAAAAGGCTGAAAAGGAGTGGTCGGTTTTTTCTTTCTGGAGGTTTTAATGCCTCCGGTTGATTTTGGTGTGGTGGTTTCAGGTGGCTGGTAGGAAACCCTCTAATCGATGGACCAAAGAGGGCTGCTACAGTAGCTTCATGGTCTATGTTCAGATGTGTGGTTCACATAGGTGGGTTGAAAATCCAGTATCAGATGTGTGGTGTTGGTGTGATGTTTTTGTGTGTGATGTTTATCTGTGGTGCCGAAAGTAGAGAACGGTGGTGATTACAATTGCTGAAACCTGTGATAGTGAATGTTTCAGCAATGGTCAGCCATAGGAATGAAATACTGGTGATCGTTCAGGTATAGGAGTGCAGTGTGGTGATTGTTGGTAAGGTAGGGTAACATATTAGTGTGAAAAAAAAAATTATGGCAGCTATGGGAGACAGTAGTGAACACAAGTCTGTTATGATTCCCCCTGATTATTTGAATGTGCAAATGACATCCATCAAACTGAATGGAGAGAATCACGTGCCTTGGGCCAAATCTGTTGAAGTGTTTCTCAGAGCTAAGAAGAAAGTAAAGCATGTGAGAGAAGACAAACCCCTAGTTGACTCTTAGGAGTACAGTGATTGGGAACAAGAAGATGCATAGATTATGACTTGGTTATGGAACGACATGGAACCTAAGATTAGTGTGAACTTCATGTTCTTAGACACAGTCAAGGAGATTTGGGATCATGCAAAGAAGCTTTACACAGGGTAGGACAATACCACTAGAGTATACTAGCTCTATCAAGAGTATTTTAATTTGTAGCAGCGTAATCAAAGTCTTAAGGAGTACTATGCTAGTCTGAGGAATCCAATGAATGAGCTGAATGGGTATCACCCCCTTACATTTGATGTCAAAATTCAGCAACAACAAAGAGAATAGTTTGATGTAACCAGATTTTTAGTGGGATTGAAGTCTGAATATGAACCGGTGAGAGCACAGATACTAGGTGGGTCTGCCCTCCCTTCCCTTGAAGAGGTGTTTTCCCGTCTCCGGAGGATTTCCGTTGGACCTCCAGAGAACCCCACCATATCAGATAGGTTTGCTTTTGCATTGACAAGAGGGGGAGGTCGTGGTGGTAGAGGAGTAACTCATTAGGTTCAGCCAAGCCGTAGTGGTAGTGGTGGACAATACAGTTGTGATGGAAGTGGACACATGTACAATCATGGTGGTGGGCATGTTGGAGGTCGAGATTCAAGGGGAGCTCATGGTAGAGGACATAGTAATGGTCCGAGAAGGTGTACACATTGTGGTATGGATGGACATACTGTTAATTTTTGCTATGATCTACATGGCCCAAACCTGGGCAAATCGTGCAGTGGCTAGTGATGGTTGAAAGCTCAGTTGGTTGCCAAGGGTTATTCACAGTTATATGGCATACTACACAGAGACTTTCTCTCCTGTTGCCAAGATTGGTTCAGTTCATGTTTTGATCTCTCTAGCTACTATGTATGATTGGCCTCTGTTTCAGCTTGATATTAAGAATACTTTTTTGCATAGTGATCTTCTTGAGGAGGTGTATATGGAGCAACCACTAGAGTTTGTTGCTCAGGGGGAGGATGGTAAAGTGTGTAGGCTCAAGAAAGCTATTTATGGACTTAAACAGTCTCCTCATGCATGGTTTAGCAGATTGAGTGAAGTAGTGAAGAAATTTGGCATGAAACAGTGTCAGGTTGACCATTTGATATTCAGCTATGATTTTGGTGCTGAGAAGATTTTCTTGGTGGTATATGTAGATGATATTGTTATTACTGGTAGTGACAAGTTTGGGATTGATAGGTTGAAAACCTTTTTGCATGATCAGTTCCAGACAAAGGACCTTGGTAAACTAAGATATTTCTTAGGGATAGAGATAGCGAGGTCCAAGTATGGTATTAACTTGTGCCTGAGGAAATATGTCCTTGACCTACTGGAGGAGACAGGGTTGTTGGGTGCCAAACCAGCTGAAACACCCATGGAATTGAATGTCAAGTAGTGATACAGGTGAGGAGTTTGAAAATCCAAGAAAGTACAAAAGGTTGGTGGGTAAGCTAAACTACCTAATCATTACTCGGCCAAATATTTCATTTGCAGTTAGTGTGGTGAGTCAATTTATGCAAAACCCTCGAGTTCCACATTAGGATGCAGTTCTAAGGATTGTGAGGTATTTGAAGGGAGCTCCTAGTTGTGGCTTTCCAAGTTGCACCGATGCTAATTGGGCTGGTTTTGTATCTGATAGAAGGTCCACTATAGGTTATTGTACCTTTCTTGGGGGTAACTTGGTGACATTGAAGAGTAAGAAACAGACAGTGGTGGCAAGAAGCAGTGTAGAAGCTGAATACAGAGACATGGCACATACAACTTGTGAAATAGTGTGGTTGAGAAATTTTCTACAGGAGATGGGGTACTCAATTGACACTCGGATGAAGCTTTATTGTAACAACCAAGTTGCAATCCACATCTCCTCTAATCCAGTTTTTCATGAGAGAACAAAACACATAGAAGTTGATTGTCACTTTGTGAGAGAAAAGGTTCTTAGTGGAGTGATAAGTACAACATATGTTAACACAGGAAGCCCAATGAACAGATTTGCTCACCAAAGGGTTGAGTCAGGCAAGAGTGGACTACATATGTAACAAGTTGGGATTATATGATATATACTCACCAGCTTGAGGGGGAGTGTTAGTGTCGACTATACAGGGGCAGACTAGTCTTTTTGTTTATTCTTAGTATGAGGTGTAATGTTGAGTTAAGTGATGTGTCCCATACTTAAGTAGGGGCACAAGAGTTGATTTGTGTTTAATATAGAAAACTATAAATATAACTTGGCCAACTAGAGAGGTGAGATTTTTCTCTCTAGTTCGAACCAGTCTTTCTTTCTTCTCTCCTCTTCACTCTTCTCCTCTCTTCCTCTCTCTCTTCTCTCTTCTTTCATTTTCCTCTCTCTTGTATTCTGAAACTAACGGATATATAGATCTGAACTTTATCAAAATCTAATAAAACCATGTTACTGTTTTTGACAAAAAAGACCTAGAAAAACTTTATCCAATCCATAGTTGTCAAGGCGACACCTAGGCGACAAGGCACCTTCGAGGCTCGCCTCGCCTAATCACCAAGCAGTTTTCTACTTCCTACTATAAAATACTTTTGTATTCATTCTTTTTTGAGATTATAATTATAAAATAGACATTATTAAACCAAAATAATCATTTTGTGTTTATATACTAATTTTTTTTTATTATTTTCTTATTAATTAGGGTTTAATCAACAAAAAGCATTACTAAATGCAGTATTAAACCCTCAAAGACTTGAAAACCTGAACCAATAAGGAAGAACTTAAAATTTTATCTAATCAGCACATTTTCCTCTTCCATATATTCTTCTTCTTCTACTACTACTAATACCAATACTTTTTATTTTCTTCTTTTCCTATAACAAAAATAAGGGTTCAGCCCCTATATTTTTTTAATTTTATTTTCCTTCTTCCTTTTCTTCTCATGAATATGTTGATTTTCTATACTTTAATATGAAATTTATACTTTTCTTATAAAAATCATGAATAATTATTAAAGAAATATGGTTATGGTACCGAGGGAACTACCCTAGGATCTATGTTTTTAACATAAAAAAATCCATCGCCTAGGCGACTAGGTGACAAGGTGCCCCCCAGTCGTGGCGCCTTGAAAACTATGATCCAATCATTTTTTTAACTTAAAAGCAGCTTCATATATAAAATGTTCTGACTGAATCAACTGACATTCAATCAAGATATTGACATGAACAAAACCCAATTTAGATCTTGGGTTATGGTTCAAGCATCCTATGATTCCAGCTTTGTTAAAACTGAAAACAGCCCTACTAGGTCCATGTCCCCCTATCTATTCCATTCTTTTTCCTTTGTTGGAGGTGGGATGGAGAAATAAACCAATTTTCTACTTATACCAATTTTAGAATTTTTTAGTTATAGAGATATTGGTATTTTTTTCATTTTTTTTAATTTATTTTCTAGTTGTAGGTGTCTCGAGATTAGGATTTTTCCCTCTAGAAATTTGCTCTTATCAGTAAACTGAACTTACTAGTAATGGTAATTTATGGACCTACTATTTATAGAAATTCCCATAATTACTATTTATGGTAAAATCATGATTTACTATTTTTATTAATTTCTGGTTTCTTTACATTAAGCTGGTTTTAGTAAGATTAGTAATGTGTTGCTAGAGTTACTTTAGGAGTTAAAAGTCCTAGAAGTGGTTGGAAGTTGTTTTGGGTCAGCTTCCTATTCGAATTGGAGTTCCAAGTTCTCATGGTGAGTCTATAAATAGAATTGCAATTTATACGTGTTGATTTGATGAAATAAATTTTTGGTTTAGTAAATTCTGGTTGTCAGGATTTTTTCTCCTTTTACCCCTCGCTCTTCTCACTTATTTCTTCTTCTAAGTGAGCCATCTAATTAATGTTTACTATAACAGAAAGAGTTCTTTCTTACCTCTTGCACATTCTTTGATGGACAGCAAGTTGTATGCATGCTTCTCCATCTCTATTCTTCATCATTTATCATCCAAATCTCCTTTATCACACTACAAAACCCCCATCACTAGATCTGAAAGTTTTAGGACCTCTAACTTGTCCCACATCAAGGGGTGGGGGTCACGTAGTTGAGATTTGAAAAACATCAAAAGAGTGGATCACACCACCAAGGTTTAAATGTTGGTGTCAGTGGAAATATTGGTCACCCAAATATAGGAAACATGTCAGAAATGTCAAAAACATTGTATGGAAATATTGTAAAAATATAGAATGCTATTTTATGCAATTATAAAAGATGCATAGGTAGACCCTTTTAAATTATTATCTTGTTCCAAGTCATTAAAACTGCATTATAGAGTGAGTTCAAGAAAATTTTCAACTCATAAAACGTGCAAATGATTCTGATAGATCAACTAAATAATTAATTATACAACGAAAAATAAGATTTAACTTCATGTTTGAAAAGAATTTAGAGCTGGTTCAAAGTGAGAATTATATCAATTAGGTGGTAAATAACACTGATACACCACATATCTAAAATATTGTCACCAACTTATACTTTTTCTTTTCACTTATGTTATAATACTATCTCTTGTACTTGACATAACACTGGTAGATTTTATTGGGGAATATGTTGACTCCAACAATATTTTGTGTCGGTACCATGGAAATGAAAATATTTTGTGGAAATGTTAAAAGAAATTTATGGACACTTTAAAACATGTACGCCACCACTTGCACCGGTACAATGTTGATATAATGTTCTTGAGGCATGTGAAAGTGATACTTGGGATTTCATCCTCTACAAAATAGCAATATCCTTCGAACTATGGCTTTTGCTCATGCTTATGATTTTCATTGCTTATATAAGGTGCAAAGAAAGTTCCTTGTAAATTATAAAACTGAGCATGTAACAGTAAATCTTTGACTGACATGTGTGTGAATGTGGGTTCGCCACTTTGTGCCCAAAAAAAAAAAAAGAAAAAAACAGACAAAGATTAGGTCCATATCCAGTCCACCTTCTCAAGACCCCAGATAGCTGGGACCAACATTGGGTAGTGGCCTTTTTTAAACTAGCGCTAGAGTACTACAGAGTGAAAATAAAATAAAAATAGAAAAAGTTTGACACTGTTTTTTGAAATGGTAAAGCATTGAATTGAATACAGCTATTCAACAAAAGATATAGAGAAGACTGACAAGAATCATATGACATACTTTAAGAGCTTATAAAAAGGTTATCAAAATCAATTGGCCAACCATGAGAACATTCCTCTAACCACCTCTTCTTCTAAGTGTTGTTTACTCTCAAAGACCCTAGCATTTCTACCTAAATAGCCCAAAATACAGCTGCAGGCGTAACATTACAAGCTACTTTACCTCTCCCATTCAAACCCCTCAAGTACCAACTTCCTAGAAAGTCCTTTACTGATTCCATTAACATCCTTTAACTGCAAATAGCTGTAGGACTTTCATCTAGATCATTATCATCAATTTGGCCTTCTCCCAACCATATGGAGTTGGACAAGGACTTTCATTTGCACATCTATCTCCTGCCTATAAGAGATCTATTTCTTTGTTGTCTTACGTTTCTATTCCTTGTTCTCTCAAGGAAGCTCTTGTTTCTCCTAACTACAAGGCAATGGATGATAAGTTGTTGCTTTGGAATTTAATCAGACATGGGATCTTGTTACTTTGCCTCATTGGAAGTAGGTTGTTGTTTGGAGGCGGATTTATACTATGAAACACCATCGTTATGGTAGTGTGGAACAGTACAAAGCTCAGCTAGTTGCCAAAGGTTACACTCAATTATATGGAGTTGATTATACTGAGACCTCCTTAGTGTCCAAGATGGGCTTTGTTTGTGTCATTATCTCCCTAGCCACTCATTTTGATAGGGCATTGTTTCAACTTGATGTTAAAAATGCATTCCTTCATGGTGATCTTGAGGAGGTGTATATGGAGCAATCTCTAGGGTATGTTGCTCAAGGGAAGGAAGGTAAAGTGTGTCAGCTCATGAAAGCTATTTATGGGCTAAAACAGTCACCATGAGCTTGGTTTGGCAGATTCAGCAATGTGGTAAAACAATTCGGTTTAAAGCAGTGTAGTATGGACCATTCAATGTTTAGTAGAGACACCAGTGGGGAAAATTATCTTGGCAGTATATGTTGATGATATAATTATTACAAGCGGTGATGGTGAGGGAATTGAGGAGTTGAAGCAGTTTCTGCAAAAACAATTTCAGACTAAGGATTTGGGACACTTGAAATATTTCTTAGGTATTGAAGTTGCTAGGTCCAAATTTGGAATCTCTCTTTCCCAACGTCAGTATGTTCTAGACTTGTTGGAAGAGACAAGATTTCTAGGAGGTAAACCAGTTGACACTCCTATTGGTCCAAATGTGAAGATTTCAAATGATGAGAGGGAGCCATTTGATGATCCAGGGAGGTATGGGAGACTAGTTGGCAAACTCATTCATCTCACCATTACAAGACCAAATATTTCATTCAGTGTGGGTGTGCTCAATCAGTTCATGAAAAATCCTAGAACCAGCCACTAGGAAGCAGTTATAAGAGTACCAAGGTATGTGAAAGTTGCTCTTGATCAAGGGTTGTTATATAAGAAAGGAAGTGAGTTAGCCCTAGAAGGGTATGCAGACTGGGCAGGGTCCAACACAGGAGGTCCACCACAAATTACAGCACCTTCAATGGGGGTAATTTAATTTCTTTGAAAAGCAAGAAGTAAAATGCGATTGCTAGAAGCAATGTAGAAGCAGAGCATAAATCTATGGGTCATACTACTTGTTAGTTGGTGTAGATGAAGCACTTGTTGCAAGAAATTGGGATAGATGTACTCTCTCCTATGAAGTTGTTTTGTGATAATCAAGCCACCATTCACATATCCACTAAACTAATATTCCATTAGAGGACCAAACACATAGAAGTGGACTGTCATTTTGTGAGATTGAATGGGATAATCTGCATCCAATCTGATTATTAATCAGATGGAAGTTCTAACAACCAAACCGGGGTAATCAGATGTGGTGTCAAATTGGGTATTGGACTTTTGGAGTCCATTAACAGCCATAATGGAGATGGCATGTAGCTACCCCATATAGATGGGATAACATTTTGATGATGAGGAGGAGGAGGAGGATGATGATGATGTGTTGAGTGCAGATGCAGAAATGTGGGGATTTGTACCTATCTTACTGCTATACCATTAACTAATATGATCCAGAATTAATAGACAAAAATCTTAGTGTGAGAATACCTGTATTCCTTCTGAAAACTCAAGCTCTTCAGTAGCAGTGAGAAGCCTAGAAGTGCTAGTAGTCCCTCTCAAGTAACGCAAGGGATCAGAGTAGTCTATATCTTGTAAAGCAGCACGCCTTTTCCTGCTTGAATGTCCAGACTTCACAGATAAAACATTTGTAGAAGCTTTTTCCATTGCCCTTGCTCTTCTGGCTTGTCTTTCTGTCTGACGCCCTGATCTCACAGCTATGCTTTTCAAAAGCTGCATCTGCAAGAGCTTGAATTCTTCATCTGATGAGTCCAAACCATCAGAGTCTTTGTTGGAAAAATGCACGGATTGTTCTTCCTCTTGTCTTGATTCTGATCCTACAGAATGATCTATTATGCCAACTTCTTGTGTTTCAGTAAGTTGAGCCTTCTCAAGCCTGAAAATGTGAGGTTCAGATGAAAAATCTGAAGGCCCATTTTCTGATTCTGAAGAAGATCTATCGTTGACCATGAGAGCTGCATCCTTAGCAACCTCAACTGCTTCTTTTGCTAGAGCAACTGCTTCAGCAGCAGCAGCAGCAATCAAAGCCTCATCTCCCGTAATAAGTGATTCCATGGCCAAAGTTGCTTCAAAACTGGCCTGCATATTGAAATAAACAAAAAAAGAGCTTAATATGGTGAACAAAAAACCAAATGATGGCATTTTATCATTCACAATGTCATACGCATAAGATCCCTAATTACAAGTTCAATGCATATGCTTGCCATCAATCTGCATCATGCAATAGAACCTTTGAAATGACCCAACCAGATGATCTTAATATCCACTCTTCTCATGAAACATCAACCTAGTTGCAGCATCTATCTTCAAGAAAATAAATTATTTTGATGAATAGATTTATAGGACTGGTGAAATGTGTAGCAAATGTAATGACCTTATGGGGAGGCATAATTCTGTGATCCAATGACCGCTTTGAGCAAGCTCTGGCTTGTTGCAAAGATCTCCTCAATCCTAAAAACTAATTAATACAGATTTTGATGCTATTTACTGCATAGGTCTTCCAAGAATTAACAATGAAGCTAAGGTTGGTTAGGATACATTAAGGTTTTATTTAATTATTAAGATGAAAAGTTGTGATTATTCCTAAGCATAGTTATCAAGGCACTGCCCAGGAAGGTCCTTATTGACAGAGTAATCAAGCCAAAAATATGAATTATTGGGCCTGTTATATTACTTCATGGTTTATTTATGCCTAATTGGACCTTATTACTTTATGTTTTTAGCCACATGCCTGCCGCATGTTCACTAATTCCTCGGATCTAAGAGTTATCCTTGAAGAATGCTCTCTAATTCCTCTTGGTCTTATTCCTGACCTTCAATGTCTAGCCCATGTTCAATTACTTAGGGCTCCCTCTTGGAGTAAAAAGTTTCCCCTGCTCCCTCTGATATCTAGTATTAGAGAGATTCTACAAAAAGCTCTCATATTGGAAGGCTAGATATCTATCTAAAGGTGGGAAGCTAACCCTTATTAAATCTACTCTTTCCGGCCTACCTAGACACTACCTATCTATGTTTCACATCCCAGTCAAAGATAGGGATGGCAATTTTACCCACAAAACTGGGTCCCCGATCCGACCTGCCCTGAATGGGGCGGATTTTCCCCAGTCACAAATGCATACGGGTCGGGTTTGGGGAATTTTTTTGCCCCGGACCGAGGACGGGGCGGGGATGGGTTCTGCCTATAAATCCCCAAACCTGCCCTGATCCCGATTTTAATTTACAACTATACCCTTATATATATATAAATGTATTAAACGTATTAGAGTAAGAATAATTTGACTAAATTCATGTTTCTTGAATTCTTGTTTCGTCTTCTTCTTCAGTTTCATTGTTTAACCTTCATTGAGCGCAGAGACCTTCAACCTTCGCACAACCGCTGACCACCGGGCATCGCCGCCACCGTAGAACTGCTGACTAAATTCGTGTTTCCTGAATTCCTGTTTCGTCTTCTTCTTCAGTTTCATTGTTTAACCTTCGCTGAGCGCAGAGACCTTCAACCTTCGCACAACCGCCGACCACCGGGCATCACCGCCACCGTAGAACTGCCGACTGCTGCCCGTTGACCACCATAGCACAGAGTTGTGGCTCAATCTGCAACCGTTTTCAGTTCAGTCTTCGTCTTCGAGACTTCTCAATCTCTTAGTCTGCAATCTTCTTCCGTTCTTGCTTCGTCCGCTAACCGTTGGGCGCTACCGCCACTATAGAACTACCGGCCGCCAACCGCCGTAGCACAGAGGTGCAGCTCAGTCTGCAATCATCTTCAACCTTTATCAGTCTACAATCGTTTATTCGTCTTCAAACTTTCTCGGTCTGCAATCTTCTTCGGTCTTTCTTGCTCTCTGTTCGTCCGTCGACCGTCGCATCAAGATCAGGTCCAAGCTCCTCATTGTCCAATAGCTGAGGGTTTCTGAAAGACTGTCCTGCTAATTGAATCAAAACAGAACAAACAAATGACATTTTAGGTTCTTGTAAATTGAAATGTTACGCATGGAAACCCTTTCTCTCTCCATGTTCATTATTTTCTTCATTTTCTATTTGTCATGTCCTCTAATTTACATCTCCGCTCCATTCCATTTCATCGATCTCTTTTGGCTTTTAGGCCGGCATCTCTGCAGCTCGTCCTCCAGCGTACCCATTGAAATAGTCATCCAGGCGGAGAAATACCAGGGGTTACCCATCCCCAGATCATTGGTTGCGGGGCGAGTACATGTCGGGGATTCCCCATCCCCAACGGGGCCGGGGATGGGGGTTGAATCTTCACCCGATACCGGGGATGGGGCAGGGATGGGTGCGGGGATTTAAGCTACGGGGCGCGGATGGGGAGTGGCTGCCCCGCCCCATTGCCATCCCTAGTCAAAGAGGCACAAAGTTTGGAGAAGATTCACCTTGTTGATTGGGCCAAAATTTGCACTCTTAAGCACTTGGGTAGTTTAGTGCTGTATAGAACCAGAGATGCCAACACTGCCCTCTTAATCAAATGACACTGGAGACTTAATAAAGAAAATTGCATCTGGTGGAGACAGTTGATTGCTGATAAATATGGGCTATCTAATGGGGGTGGTCCTATTTTGAATGCTACCAGCAGACCTATTTTGAAAGGCATACAGAAGATGCACCCTTATTTCCTCAAAGGCACTGCTTTCAAGCTTGGAAATGGTACTTGGTACCCACCTGAGATTTTGGTTTGATGCTTGGTGGGGTAATAGACCTTTTGACAGAGTCTTCTAATATTGCCACAAACAAGGATGCTACTATGGCTGAGATGTTTTCTGCTTCTAGGCCTTCTGATGTTTGAGCTCCAAATTTAGAAGGAATCTCTTTGACTGGGAGATTGACCATCTTGAAAATCTACTCTATCAGCTTCAGAACATTCATCTGAATGCCCACACTGATATAAGAGAGTTTGGAGCTGGAACTGTCAAGACAAATTCTCAATCAAGCCTATGATTTATCATTCCTACTCTGATGGAACCAGCTTCCCCTACGAACCTGTTTGGGCAAGAAAGGTGCCTTTTAAAATTTGCTTCCCAGTTTGGACTGTGGCTTTAGACAAATGTCTAACCAAGGATAAGCTGATTGGGAGGGGGATTTCAGTTTCCTCCACAAATTGCTCTCTATATAATGGGGAGTTAAAAACTGCCAACCGCCTTTTCCTGCATTACCCCATTAGCAAGAAAATCTGGGTCCATCTTCTTGGAAATCTTCGGTTGAACTGGATCCCTCCCATGATCTTGGATTTTCTTCAGAGTTGGCATATTGAAGGCCTGACCAGATCTGATAAGTTCATCTGGTTCATGATGCTTGTTGCTGTTTTTTGGACCATTTGGATGGAAAGAAATAGCAGAATGTTTGAAAACAACCACTCAGACTGATCAAGTAATCCATAACATGGCTGGAATGATCTATTCCTGTGTAAAATCTTTGTAATCTGTCTACAGATTCTCTTTTCTGTAATTAGCATACTATTGTTATTTTTTGTGAATGCAATTACACTGTACGGTCACTCACTGCATTGGGGTAACCTCCCATTTTTCTTAATAATACAAACATACTTTTCCTTTTCTCAAAAAGAAAAAAAAAACTTTCATATATATATATATATATGTAATGACAATTTTACATATTTTTCTCTTGTTTTATTTCTATATTAGACTATAAAACCCAAATGGAGTCCAAATGAAATGTATACATACAAAACATGAGAGATAGATTATAAACCCACGATGGCCTTGAACCCAATCAAACCTGCCCACATTGCACTCCTACGGCACAACCATCTGCCATATCTCGGCTGAGTTGCTTTCGTTTTGGCCTTGTATTTGTACTGCCAGTATTGAGGTAGGAGCTTTGGTTAAAGTAGACCTATGAACCACCACACCCCACCCCCTTACCATGCAAAAGATATCCAAACAAACAAGGGAGCACAACCCCATTACTAAGTAGGTAATTCCTATTTTCAGTCAAGGACAGCAATAACCATTGACTTGGAAGCAATGTTTTAAAACGTGGAGGCATGATGCAATGCATTCCATTACCTAGAGGCATGAGGCATAGTGCAAAACGTAAGAGGCATAAGCCTCCTGAGCACAAGGAAGCATAAGCCTCCTTAATAGGAGGGAGGTGAAGAGGAAAAAGGAGGGGGAGGAGGAATAAGAAGAGGAAGGAGGATCTCAACTTGTGTCTTTATGAAAGATTTCTTATATTAAGAAAAATGAAGATGCAAAACACTAGTTCAAAGAGGGGGGTTCTTGTTGAAGCAGAGGCAAGCGGGCTGGATTGGAGCAAGACACCCCCCACCCCCTAGAACAAAAAAAAAAAAAAAAAAAAACTAACAAAAACAAATTGGGAGTTTTTTTTGGGGAGGGAAGGGGTGCTTCACCCCCAGCCCAAACACTAATTCCCCTTCTCTTTCCTTCCATTCCCTTTTCTTTTCTTTCTCTCTCTTTTTTTTCCTTCTCTTTCTTTCTTTCTCTTTTTTTTCCTTCTCTTTCTTTCTTTCTCTTTTTTTTCCTTCTCTTTCTTTCTTTCTCTTTTTTTTTTCCTTCTCTTTCTTTCTTTCTTTCTTTTTCTTTCCCTTCCCTTTCTTTTCCTTTCCTTTCTCTTCTTTTTCCTTTCTTTCTATCTTTTGTATGAGGGACATGAGGCATATGCCTCTAGCACACCTCATGCAAAAGGTGTATGAAGTGTACGCCTCGGGCATTTTGGGGGCACCTCACCTGGAGCCTCCCACAGCTTTTAAAATACTGCTTTCATGCACTGAAGAAAAAATATGCATAATATACCTTGTTATGTGGATGAGCATATAAGCTTCAAAACATAGCATTGGACAAGATCTCAAACTCCATGAAAAATGTAGGATTCAGGGACACAGGGGGGTATACTTTGAATTTCAATTTTGAGTTTTAACATATGCATATTAGCAAAGAGAATCCAGTAACTGAAGGTTAATTACATCTAAGAGCTTATTATGCAAATATATTAAAAAAATAGAACAACACCTAACTGATTATAGTATTATAATAAACTATCAAGTATTATAGTTGTATAATCCAGTTGCAAATTTTAACCTAAAAACCATGATCTTTATGGTTGAATATCCAATAATCAGTGACGTGACGAATTTGGCCTTTTGGGAAGTCTACCACCAAAAGATAAATACTTGGGAATTCCTTCAAAAGAGAAGGCCGAACTGTGCTATATCCCCAAATATATGCTTCCTATGCAAGGCAAGTTCCGAAACCTCCTATCACTTGCTAATCTCTTGTCAATGGGTATCATATATTAGGAAGCATTTCTTTAATTTGTTTGAAGCTAGCTGGAATCCCCCATTGGAACTGCCACTTTGTTCCAACTAATTTGCTTTGCACCAAGAATAAGAAAAGGCAAGATAACGTGGAGGTGCTCTCGGGTGACAATACTATAGACCATTTGAGAAGAACAGAATGCAAGAATTTTCAAAGATCAATAAAAGTCAAGAGAAGAGGCAACCAGCTTAACCATGATCAAAGTAATTGGCCCAAACAACTAAAGAGTTCACCTATTTTTCTATTGCATATGGATGGGAATTCTCCTATCCATAGAGGTTGGCCATAATGGCATCTTCACCCTCCTTGGCCAACCAAATCACCACAATGTGGACACTCTTACCAGCAGATAAAATCAAAATGAACTTTGATGGATGCAGCCGTGGAAACCCAGGTCCAACCAGTATTGGTGGAATACTTCAATATGGGAGATGTGTTATTTGCATATTGAGGGTCTACTGGGGAAGGAAATTCGATAAGGACTGAGTTACTAGCAGTGATGCAAGGGCTGAAAACTAGCAAATACAGCAGGTTACCCTGGTTTGCAATTGGAGACTCAAGATCAATCATATGCTTGCTAAAAGTGAAAGGCAGGTCTTTGAACCCTGTAGAACATGATCAGGGAGGCTAAACAATTATGCCAAAGAATGCAAGCATAAATTTTAGGGTTCCAAGATCCATAAATTCTTTGGCAGATCCCCTAGCTCATGAAGGTGTGGATAGGCAACAGCTTTGTTGGGCAGAATATCCATTGAGTTCATTTTTTTTATTTTTATGGGGTTCTTAATGCAGTATGGAAATGTAAAATGTTTTTGCTACTATGGTCATTATTTATGTCAAGAAACATGTACACCTTGTACATACAGCGCCATTTTATGGTTCTCAATAAAATCTACTTTGCTGATCACAAAAAAAAAATGAAAAATGAAAAATGTGAAAAAAAATGTGAAGAATTGCCTTTAGTGTCATGTTAGGATCTTGGTCCACAAGAGCTCACTTGACAACATTTCAAATACTACATATGACATAAGTCCTACATGTCATCTTGCAGGAAACAATATGTTGCTAAACTTAAGGACCCTTTTTTCCTGAAATATATAAAATAAACTAAATCTGACCTTTGTGGGTGGACCGGTGGCCCCAATATAAGACAAGGGTCTGTCAGCTGCTACTGAGATTGAATGAGATTCCAAAGAAGGCATTCTCAGCTTCTCCACATCAACCAGTGTAGTTGTCATAGCTGTTGTTGTTGTGGAAAGAACACATTGTGTCTGGAAGGAAAGAAGATCTCTCGATTTTGCTGCATATTGCAACCAATACTGAAAAATAAGTCCAACATCATATACAAAATCACATTTCTCAAAGGTTTTTCAAAAATTATAAGCTCCAAAGAGTATATCATAGTAATCATTTGAAAAACGTACAAAGGGGTGACTTTTCTGTTTTAATTTCACATAACAATGAAGTTAAATTTCAGAACAACTATGAACTATCACATATATATTAATACATTTATGTCAATTGCTTTTATAAGTTCTAGGATATGATTGAAAGGACAAGGTATGTCAACTAGAGATTTCTGATGGAATTTTCTCTACAAAATAAGGACTACATACTTAATTATCAAATTTGAAGCATGATTTGTGACAATTTTCCCCCAAACTATTTTTTTCACGCCCAAGTGAAATACATCACTAAATGGAAATGCCAGCACCCGAAGTAATTTAGTTCTCTTTCTCTCCCTTCATTTTCTTTTTAAGAGCTCGTCTTGGGGAGACTAAAAACCACACGACTTAAATTACTGCATCCTTCATGAAGAATCAGCAATTCACAAAAACCAACAAACCCAATAACAAACCATCCAAGTTATACATGTAAATTGTATCTATTAGACATTTATAGAAGACCTGATCAACCAATATTCCATTTGAATGCCATAAATGGGCCACAGAAGGAGGATTATTCATTCAATGACAAGGTCTAGCATATAAACACCGCAACGTTGACAAACGGAAAGCAATTCCAGAATGCACCTGTACGGGTTGAAATTTAGAAAATACCTGGACTTGCCATCTTGCAGATAAATGCACCACCAACGAATTTACCTCTTTACACCAACTACTACTACCCATAAGTTTTAGTTCATTTATATCTTTGGAAAGATAGCAGGAAACAAGAAAACAGAACAGACCCACTACTCCACTCGAAACATTTTCTTGTTGTATGTAGCATTTCCGGAAGAAAAGGATGCTAAGCTAAGTTATCATTCCATCACAAATAACAGCACCAATTAAAACAATACAAACAGGTGGAAGAATGACGGGAAAAAGGGTTAAAGGAGTCATAACTTACAGTGTTTATTGTTACAGTGGTGGTGTTTGTGGTGTTGAAGTTGGTGGGTTCTGAAATGGATGGAAATAGTATCTGGTGAGCACTTGAATTGTGGCAGCAGACACGCCATTTTCTCTGTATTAATTTTCTAACTTTCTATGTCTACATGAACAAGTAGATAGAAAGATAGAAGCAACTAAAGTAAATGAGAGGAAGACAGTGATAGAACCAGAACGATCTTCGGAACAGAGGAATAGCGGGAGCTTCAGAAAGAGTTTAAGAAGTGTAGTGATAATTGGATAAGGGAAAACGAACGCCTGAGGAGGAGAGAGGAACAGACAGACCGTCTCTCAAAAATAAACGCAAGGACCAAACTGCCCCTGAAGTTTCAGTGCTTCACCTGTTTTTTTTTGTGTTTCACTTTTTGTGTAGCTTTAATACAAATATACATGTTTGTAAGACCAAACTGCCCCTGAAGTTTCAGTGCTTCACCTGTTTTTTTTTGTGTTTCACTTTTTGTGTAGCTTTAATACAAATATACATGTTTGTAAGTGCCACTATCGTAAGATCTTATGAAGCAAAAAAACTATCCTAAGATCTAGACCGTCGACTTGTAATACCCCGGAAACTATTAAAACCCCGTTTGCTAATTTGGAGTTATGGGTCGGGTCCGACCTGACGGACCCGAATCGATTGAATTGCTTCTGGTTCCAATAATCGGAACCAATATATTGTCCAGATTATTATCGGACAATATAATTTAAATAATAAATTCATAATTATTATTAATTTAAGGTAAATTAAATCATAACTCTTGTTAATCTATAATTAAATTTAAATAATTAATGTTAATTAATAGTAAAATAAGTACTTTACTATTTATGATAAGTAATTGAGTGGCAATGGGGTGAGTTTAGGGCAGGGACTATTCTCCATCCTAATCACTGTTGGGGTTAAAAGTTACCCTCCATTCCCGCTTGATGGAGATGGATTCCTTGTGGGCACTTGCATCACCAAAATTTTTTTAATTAAAAGTATTTTTGGAAAATATATTTTCTTAAAATAAAAGAAATTTTTAAAATATAAATAATATTTTAAATATATTTTGAGATATATATAATATAAATAATATATATATTATATATAAAGCGAAACGGTCCATGTCAGCAACCCTCTCCTTTCTCCAAAACCCCCTTCCTACTATATCCTTAACTCTCTTTCATTTCCCCTTCCTACTTTATCCTTAACTCTCTTTTATTACATATTGAATAAAATAAATTTAAATTAATGTAATATTAATTGAGTAAGTGGATTAAATTGTTATTAATAGGCATGAATTAGTTCAACTCCAATTAATGAGTGGATAATTAGGAGTGGTCACCTTTATTCAATTAATTGATTAATAGGGATGAAGAAGATAAAAGGGACAGAAGATGTAGGTTCTTTAGTCTTTGTGATGTTTTAATTTTTTTCCAATTAAGGCAATAAATTATAAAAGAAAAGAAGAAGCACACTAAATCATTGTAGAGGGAGAGAGAGGGATTGATGCCTATAATCTAGGGGATTAATTCTTTCTTTCAAGAAAGGGAAGAAGAGGTCATTTCCTAATCCATCACCTTTGTGAACCATAAATGAATAGAAAGGGGGTTATGATGACTTGGAAATTTGGAGTGTGTATGTATGTATGTATGTGTGTATGTATTAAATAAATTAATATAGGGTTAAATACTTAAATTACCCTTATGGTTTAACAAATGGACAAAAACGTACCCCATTGTTTGAAAAATTACTTAAAAGACCATTAAGTTTTTTGACAATGGACAAAATCCTCCCCTACCATTAGTGGGTCGTTACAATAATTTGTTCTCATGTGGTGTCACATGAGTTATAAAATTCTTCCTAATTCCAAAACTACCCTTTTGTGGTCGATTTTGCTCTTCATTGTTCTTTAAATTTTCAAAACAAAACCTATCTTATTGATGAAAGAAATGGATGCTCAACCTAGTTGTAGTGAAGAAGCTATTATGGAAAGGGATGCTCAACCAATGTCGCTAGCAATCATCTCCACCAACAATAACCAAAGAAAAAAAAAAGAATTGTAAGATATGCTCGCAATCACTAATCTAGGTGGATGAACAACAAGTCTAGTCTCCAACTGTGACTAATCAAGACCACCCTGCTTTTCAAATCTATCCAACACTTTCCTCAGTACAAATTTCAAAGCCTTCTAAAATGACCTTCCGCTATCTCCACCCAGCCTAAAATCCGACTCCGACTATATCTAACTCTACAACACTATGACCCCACAATGAGAAAAACCCACCTTATAACAAATATGTTCCTCTAAATGGGAATCCCTTGTGAATGCCTTCATTACGTTATGAGTGCTAGATTCCTACAATGGTTGTTGCTCTGTCAAGTGGTGGCGACCAAATTTGACAGCCCTTTTAAACCTAAAGCAGAACTAGTGAATAAACAAAACAAGAATTGGAAGGAACATAAGTTTCGTATGCAATGACACCTTAGCAAAACAGCCCTCTCTACATCAAGGAGTAAGTATAAATTGAGCAAAGGACTGAAAGGAGAAAAATAAGAAAAATAAAGATAAAAGATGAGAATCTATCTCTCCAAGAATGAGGGACTCAAGAAAGGCCACAGGCCACATTGCTTTCGGCGTTGCCATAGTACCCATGTTTTAACGCTAGGGACAAGGAGTCACTTTGCGCAAAAACCCACCTACTTGTTTCAAGTGATGAGTTGTTTGTGATTGGTGGGGCCTTGGACTCTTTTACTATTCTTGAAAATTTTCATCAGTTAAGTACTTAAGTTTTGTTTTAAAAAATTTAAGAAATAATGGACGTCAAATTCAACATTTCACTTTTTTCGTCATATTATATATATATATATATATATAATAATTTTTTATCAAACAAATATTTTACCAACAAAGTATTTGTCTTAATCCAAAATAGAAGAAAATAATAGACAAGTAATGAGATGAGGTTAGGAGAAAACAATGGATAGTTTGTATATAATATACATCAATAAATATCGATTTCACACTTTGAGAACCTATACCATACATTTTTGACCGTTAGATGTGGTTTGCATCATAGATCCACCATTGGATATGAAAATCAGCCATTACGTCCAAGCATGGGTAATTTGGGCCATTAGATTGATTCATGGCTCATATGCATCCAAGTGAAAGTGTCCTACTAAAACACCCATATGGCTATTTTCTGAAATGCGCCACCAAACAACCAACCCATGAGAAAACATTTATTTTTGCTGAATAGTAAAGTAGCTTTATAGGCTGTTTCTTGAAACGCCCAAGGTAAGCCCAACCAAACAACCAAACAAAAAAAAAAAAAAAAAAACATTTAAAGTGAGTAAACGTTTATTTGATAAATGCCCCCACCCTTTCAACTATTGCTGGCATCAAAACAACCATAATTCACCTTGTTGTAAATTCTCATGTTTTCGGATTCCATTCCCCAAAACCAAGTGCAACCTTGTTGTGGTTCGAACTTTGGTAGGATGGTATGAGGTGGGGAGGAGTGGTGGAAATAGAAATTGTCCTTATTACGTTGTCGATAGTCTTAGACTGCTTGAGTTGAATATCAAGTTGGATCTTGTTCACGTCGTCATTATCTCCATACATCTTCTTCCATTTCTAAAACCCAAGTTATTGAAATACTCCTTGATGACTTCCTTGTCTCCACCTCGACCTCCTAATATGAAACTCTGAAACAATGCTTAAGCAAAGGCTCTGACCTTCATTTATCTTCTACCATGAATAGTCTCCAATAAGGTTAAAATCTCTTAAAATTGCTAAGGGTTATTTGATTTTGCCTCTAAAAATGCAAACTCCAACTCTGCTCTACTTTTATTAGTTCGAGAAACAGTGCAAAACGGGGAAAACAGTCTTTAAGTCGAAGGAAAAAAACACAATTGTGTGATCGTAGCCAAGATAAATCAATTTAGATTTGAAATTGCTACAAAACATAGAAGTAAAATGGCCGAATAGTTGGAGAAAAAACATCAGCGAGATTCCGACTTGATAGGATCATCACATATGAAATTTTGAGAAATAATGGAGAATAAATTTAACATTTTGCCCTTTTTTCACCTTAACGTACTTTAACACAATATTAAGTGTAGAATTAGTCAATTTGCTAAATCTCAGGGATACTTTAAAAAATTTGCCATAAGAAAACATGTAATTATTGATTATAGCACCTCCTATTTTTTAAAAGGGGCACCACAATGTACCCCATAGCGTATTTGTCTTTTTTGCTCGGATCATCAAAATGGTGATGTGCCCTGATCAATACTCTTCCTCGTTCCATAAAACACAGGGTCGAGGAGAGAGGTCCCTGTTTGCTGATCAAGAGTTGGTTCGGATCGACGACGACAACGACGAAGAAGACGAAGAATAGTGGGAGTTTGAGGTTTCAGGAGAAGTAAGAAAAATGGATGAAGAGGAGGGTGGAGGAGGGTTGGGGAGGCTAGGGAAAAAGAAATTCGTGGAGAAGGGCGAAGTGGACTACAAGACCAAGGCTGGTACGGCTTGGAGCCATTCCTACCTCAACCAGAAGCCTTGGCACCCTCTGTCCTATCCCAACCAACGTCGCAAGTGGATAGCTGAGCAGACCGATGCTCAACGCGAGCGCCGTGCCGAGGAAGTTGCCAGAGAAGTTCGTCTCTCCGTTCCCTCTCTTTCTCATATGCTTTCAGTTTCATTCGTCTTTTCTGTCAAATTTCTCTATGCGTCTTTGTGTTTGGCTCTGCAGTTTGCTCAGGAGCAGGAGTTCTTCCGTCAAACTGCTCTTGTCTCCAAGAAAGAGAAGGAGAAGGTAAAAAATAATTACAATAAATATAATTAGAATTTCAATTGCAGCAGTCCCATTTTAACATCTCATTTTTTTTTTGTTTTGTTCCATTGTAATTATCTGCCTATTTTACTTCGTGGGTTCGCATGAATGATCAGAATTTGGATTTGGATTAATTCCTCTTTTAGTCCACTTCAGTCTGTCGCCATAAATAATGTGAATTATTGGGAAATACTTGGAACTTGATAGAAGAAATTTCAGTAAACAATTATGCAAGATATGCTTGAGGAAAAAGAACGATGATGCCTTTTGACATTTGTAATTCAAAATTTTGTATAGGTGGAGATGATGAAAGCTGTTAGTTTCATGTATGTTCGGCCACCGGGTTATAATGCAGAAAGTGCCAAAGCTGCAGAGATTGCGGATGAGAGGAAAAGGCAGGAACAAAACAATCCTCAGCAAGAGCCTGCAGATGGTGCTCCCCCCACAATGTACTGGCATTCATTTCTTGTCATTTCTATTACTTTCCCATCCCTACTAACTGTTTTTAAGGGCTTCTTAATCTTTGAAGACTAATGGTGGATGTCCACTGGGTGTTTTAGACTGTAAACGTAATACTAAGATTGTTTTCTCATATGTGATCGATTACAAATACAACATTGCATTTCCTTGTAGGCCGCCTGATTATCCAAGTGAAACTAGGAGGAAGCCAAGGCCAAAGGATGTCTTTGGTCGTGCCTTACCAACAGAGGACGAATTTGAAGTATTGAAAAATGCTCCACGGTATATTTATTTAGTTGGTCTTCTTTGCAATTTGTAAAATCTGTGTTTTCATTGTGATTTCAGATGTGAGCTTTGAAATTGTAGTAGAAATATTGGCTTATTCATTTCATTTGTCCGAATTGCAAGGAAAACTTTCAAGAGCACATTATTTACCATATTTTCTTCTGCAAGATCTGCTAATACTTAATAATCCTTGCACCTTGTATGCTTGAATTCCTGTTGAAATTAATGTAGAATAGCTATATCTTTCAGGGGAATAGTTCTTGCTGTCCAAGTCCGTTTTGAAGAGAGAGGGGGGGGGGGAGGCAACTTTCCTCATCAAGTGCCAGTATACAATTTAGTATTTGTTCTTGTTAAATGAATTTTTGTAACTTTGACTTCTGGTGGGTGGGTGAGTTGATAATACAACTTATAAGCAGCTTTACATTGAAAACATACTCTAATAATTAGTAATAAATTTTGATGGGTGAATTAGATCGGATTATATTATAATGTTAATAACTACATAGGGACATTGCCCTTGAATTCCTTTATAGATAACCAAGAGGAAACCATCCCAGTGGATTTAAGGAGCACAGACTCAGAAGTAGATGTTTTTCTTTCAGAAGTTCTGGAATTTCTCTCCCGTAACCATCCAAATAGTTGCTAGAGGAATGATACTCCATTGGCCTTGCTTTTTCTTACTAATTTCCTGATTTGCCATCCTTAGCTCTGTAAGAACAAAGAAACCTTGGGTTAGCTAAGCTAGGGATGGCCAGGGAATCTATATTTTGAGCTCAGTTGTAATTCTGGTTTTCTCATTGTGGGGGTTCATGCCTCTGTTGGGGAGTTAAGAGAGTTTATCTCCCCCTTTGCTTAATTAATTATTCTGATTGATTAATGAAAGTTTTGTTATTGATAAAAAAAAAGAACAAAGAAACCTTGGGTTGAATTCTAAAAACTTCAAAGTGATCAGTCATAGTGACTAGCAGTCTCAACTGTCTCTTGATAAAGAACACCATCCATGTTTGATTATCTTCCTTTTTTTTTTTTTTGATGAACCATGAATAATTTTATTAGGATGAAAATAAACTAAAATGAAAAGTGGATACAATCTAGAGTTTTCCCAGAAGGCGCGAGTTGCTGCCTTCCAAAACAAAGAAAATCAAAATAAAATTACAATTGAGCCCAGAACAAGTGATCCCTGTTCACCCTTTGCTTAGCTAGTAAGTCTGCCGGCCCATTTGCTGACCTCCTCTCCCACTGAACTCTCACTGTGAGATTAGAAGTAAGCCACTTAAATCTCCTTATCTCTCCCCTAAAAGACCAAGCTGTTGTCTCTGGTTCTTTTAACCACCCAGTTACCACTTTAGAGTCGCCTTCAATGATCAATCTCCCAAAGTTCAACTCTTTAGCAATTTGTGCACCCTGTATAGCCGCTTGCATCTCTTCACTAACTGCATCCCCCACACCATTTGGGCTGGAGTATAAGGCAACAATCTGCCCCTCTTCATTCCTAAACACACCCTGGAATGATTATCTTCCTTAGAACTAACTTTTACATGGTCAAACATTTGCCTAAGATTTTTGTCCATGCCACAAAATCCATGGGCCCAAACTTGTTTGTGAGGGAAATCACCCCCACCCCTACCCCCCAGAAAAGGGCTTTTAGCTGTCTAAAGAATGTTTTGAGGGGAAAACTAATGTTACTATTAAAGAATATGGCTATTTTTTCAATTTATATGTATTTGTATTGGTATGTAAAAATAGGGAGTTAACTTAGAATTTAGGTTTTTCTTTGCAAAATTCTATTGGCTAGGTAACTAGGCCAATAGGCACTCCACTCTTACCTAGAATCGTCTACACCTTGATAACTATGGCAAAGAGTTACTTCAAAACAAGTCTCTGAATATGGAATTGCTGGTAATCAACCTTATGGTTTCTATAAGATTCTTGATCTCTGAAATTCTAGCTGATTCACTTGCTAGAGATGGTGCAAATAGATAAGGTTTGTGTTGAAGATCATTTCCTTTGGGCTTGTCGATTATTGTATGGGAATGGACTAGTAATAATAGAAGAGAATGGTGGAACAGCATTGGTGTATCTGACCCCATATAGTGGGAACATGCTAGGGGCCATTTGATAACAGCTGAAGTGGATGGACAAAATTTATGCTTTGTCTTTTAGTGAATAAGTTTTTAAGGAGGTTATGGGCTCCTTGATGGCTCAAGCTGAAGTTGGATAGATTACTATACCCTTAAATATTTTATAATTTAATGATTTTGTCCATGAAAGGACAAAGCAACAAGTCATTCAGTTTCAACAACTCCATCCATTACCAAATGGCCTTTTAGATGATGATGATGATGATGATTATAAATGGACTACTAAAGATGTTAGGGCGAATAGTCAAGGGGCTGGCTTTCTTTTCAGTTTTACTGGGATAGATGAAAGCGTGCACTCACTGTTGTATCTTAACTCTTATTTTTTTCTTGATAAATTTCTGATCATTATCAATAAAAAAATTACTACCTCAATTGATTCATGGAGTTTCAACCTCTTTGTTGCCTGCCTTTTTTTCTCCTTCCTCTCCATTGCCATGCTTGTAAACTCTTGATCTGTCAAGTAATAGTGATCATTCATTTTCAACACTTACATCCTTTCGCATTGTATATTTATGTATGTTTTAGTATAGTGCACATACACCACAACCATGATACAGGTTATCTATATAAGGGTTCTGTATCGTGATGAATACTTCAATTTTTGGTATACATTCTTATCTGACACTTTCTGGCCATGTTCTTGTGGCTTAACATGACATGTATAACATATATATGTTGAAGCTTCCATGCAAGGTGACCCTGGGACAATGCCTTGTTGCCAAGAGGATGCCTTGTTCACTATTGCGTTGGATGAGATCCATCATGTCCAACATGTTTTTATTGTCAAGACTGTGTGAACTGTAGTTTGTGGTAGCCTTGTAGGCCTTTGAATGGTCCTGGTTCCTGGTTTATCATCATGTGTTCCATGCATAGGCTGAGAACAAAGTCCAATTGATGCATGCATCATTTTCTATGGGGGGAGTGGCCACCTCCCAAGTCATGCAATAAGAGTTCTTACTTGAGGTTTTCTCTTGTTCTCTTGATACCTTGGACTTTTTTCTGTTGTTAATTGTAATGCTGTTCTCACCTGAAAACTTCTTATGTTATTCTTGACCACTACTCCATATGCGGTTTAAATAGCGGCGCTTTATTTCAGGCTAGAGACAGGTCTGCCAGCAAGAGTAAAACCATTTGGGATTGAAGTCCGTAATGTGAAATGTGTAAGATGTGGAAAATATGGTCATCAAAGTGGTGATCGCGAATGCCCATTGAGAGATGCAATAATGCCTAATGAAGAAAGCCGATTGAAGAGAGATGATCCCTTGACAGCTATCTTGGCCCACACTGAATCTAGCGAGGTCAGTGATGTTTTCATTGGGTACTTTGAAATGAACTAAGTTCTGATCAATGTTTCAAGTTGGTATACATGCTTCAATATTCCTATTAGAAACTTATTTCATACCTATGAAACATGATGTTCTATTAGGTAAAGTTTGTGGTATTTAGTTCAAAGCCATTTAAGTTTAAATTCTATCATCTCTTCATTAAATCTATCTGCTATCATAAATTTATCACTTATTAATTAATCTTTAGTGCGATTGTGTTCTTTTTCTTTTCTTTCCTTTTGATAAACAATGATGGTTTCTATTGATATGCTAGTAGGTTAAGAGATGAGCCCCTAGATGAAAAATGACGTGGTTTCTATGAGGTTACTCATATACAAGATGTACTTTTCTGTACCGTCATTAGATACAGTAATAACTCTATTCCAATTGTTGCAAAAGCTGTGGATCTTTAAATCTTTGAATTCCACCAAGATGGATGCCCACAAATAAATCAGCTGCTCTACCTTACCTGTAAATGCTAAGTTTGGAGTAGGACACTTCTTGCATTAAAGAGTATGATTATGCTCTATCGATAAGGTCTACTAACAAAATATAAAAGGTATGATGTTCCAAAGGATGTTACCTTCCTTGCAATGATCTGATGGGGCATCAGTTACTGGTGAGTGTGTGGATTTAAGGATTAGGAGTGGTGAAGCAGGTTTGATTTGCAAGATTTACACTGAGGAGGCTTATGACTATGGAGAATGGGGTTTTTTAGAGGAGGTTCTCATGCAGGTGAGTTATGGGGAGAAATGGAGAAGTTGGATATTTGCGTGTATATCTTTGGTATCCTTTTCAATGTTGATAAGTGGATCGTCCACAGAATTCTTTCAAACTTCTAGAAAGGTTGAGGCAAGAGGACCCTTTATTCCCCATGTTGTTTGTTTTAATTGCAGAAGTTGTAACTAGGATGATTTGTAAAGGTGTTGAAGCAGAGTTAATTTAAAGGCTACAAGTTAGGAAGAGAGGCTTCAATCATCACTCATCTTCGGTATGCTGATGACACTTTGATATTCTTAAAGTCATCTATGGAGCAGGTGTTGCATATTAGAGCTACTCTAAAATGTTTTAAAATGTTATCAGGTCTGAAAGTAAACTTGTCCAAAGGCATTATGATTTGTGTTGGTGATACTCCAAACTCCATGCTAGAAGATTGTGCAGTAACGTTGGATACTTGTGGATGAATTCCCTTTCATCTATATGGTCTTACCAATTAGGGCAAAGGCTTCTGCTAAATCCACATGGCAACCTGTTTTGAATAGAATTGATAGAAGATTGGCTGGGTGGAAAGGAAATACCTTTCTCTTGGAGGTAGGTTTACTTTCATCATGAGATTTCTAACTAATTTGCCTATTTTTTATCTTTCTTTTTTTGAGAAGCACAAAGAAAAGGGGAAGAACCATATGGAGATGCACAAGGGCTGCAGTGATATGGAAAGTTTGGGAAGAGAAGGAATACAAGAATTTTTGGGGTGAAAGTTATTGAGATCATAAGGAAGAAGGGGGATCAAGTGTGTCTCCCTAAGGAAGAAGGTGAAAGTTATTGGAGCAATTACAGAGGAATTTTTTGTCGAGGGGTTGGGAAGATGAAAAGAAAGTTCACCTTGTCAAGTGGGATCAAGTGTGTCTCCCTAAGGAAGAAGGGGGGCTGGGAGTAAGAAATCTGAAGAAATTTAACTCAGCCCTTCTTAGTAAATGGTTATGGAGATTTGCTTCTGAAAGGAATGCATGGTGGAGAAACCTAGTAGCTGTTAAGTATGGTGTGGAATGGGGAAGTTGGAGATCGAGGGATCCTCCTCCAAGTAGGGGCAGCTCTCTTTGGACAGGCATAATGAAGAATCTTCCTACACTCTTGGAAGGGATCAGTCTTAAGGTGGGTAAAGTAGATAGAATAAAGTTCTGGAAGGACCCCTGGTGCTTGGAGGGTCCTTTGGCGGATGCTTTCCCTCTTCTTTTTCAATGTTCTATTAATGAAGACTTATTGGTGGCTGAGAATTATAGTTTCTCTGGTGGAACCATTATTTGGACCCCGCTTTGCAGGGGAAGTCTGTTTGATTGGGAGATAGAAGAAACTGTGGAGTTGTTGGGGCTGCTTCAAAATCAGAAGATAGATATGAATATGGAGGACAAATGGAGATGGAAATGGAATTCAGATGGTTGTTTCTCTGTTAAGTCTTTGGCCTTCAAGCTGCACAGTTCAGGTCATACGGATTTTCCTGCCAATCAAACTTGGAATCCAATTAGCCCCTCCAAGGTTACCTTTCTTGTTTGGACAATGGCTCTTGATAAATGTTTGACTAGAGCTAATCTGGAGAGACGTGGCATTCAGGTTCTGGACTCCTCGTGTGTTGTGTGGTTCTCTTTCAGAAACTACAGATAACTTGTGCATTCACTGCCTGACTTCCACAATGGTGTGGGGACATTTCCGAAGGCTCTGGGTATTAGTTGGGTTATGCCAAGATCAGTCAAGGAACTGCTGTACTGTTGGAGAGTGGACGGTCTCAACAAGAAAGGAAGATTAGTATGAAAGACCATTCCTGCAGCTGTTTTGTGGTCTATTTGGGATGAGAGAAATAATAGAATTTTCTTGAGTAGAGCTAAAAGTCCTGATGAGTTAGTGCAGGGAGCCGTGGGCAAGTTGATCTCTTGGGTGTTGGTTACTGAGGAGTTTAGGCATCAGAATTTGACTCACTTGTTTTATTCTCAGTGTTGGATGAGTCTGTAATCTGATATGCACTCAGGCAGTTTTTGGCCTGAGTTTTGTTGTAATGTTCTTTTCTGTTTGAATAAATTTACCTAACTTTTTCCAAAAAAAAAGTTATTGAGATCATAAATTCTCTGAGTGGTGCGTTGGGTGAAGACACTAAAAATGTTTTTTCAGACTTCTCATTGGAGGATTTCTTCAGAAACTGAGGGACAATAGCAGGCTCTTCCTCCAGGAAACAAAAGGTCTTGGAGGTTTGGTCACCCTGAGGTGGTTGGATGAAACTGAACTTTGATGGTAGCAGCTTGGGCAATCCTGTTCCCTCAGGAATTGGGGGGGGGGGTGACGATGGTACTATTTGTGGCCTGTTTTTGGGCCCAATAGAATGAGGTGATTCAGTAAGGACAGAACTTTTGCCAGCAATTTTTGGGGTACTGAAATCCAGAGAAATGGGAATTGTTCGATTGATCATTGAAGAGGATCAGAAGGCAATAGTAGGGTGGATAAACAAAGGTTTAGGGGTGCTGTGGCAGTTTTGGAACGAGTTTAGGTGCTTTAAGTGGTTTTCTAGAGACATGTTCATTCAAATTAGATGGGATAGGAGATCGGCTTATAGTTTAGCAGATGGCTTGGCTAAACAAAGAGTACAGCAATTGTATTGGGCACAGTTGTAATGGGGTGGTGGGTCTGTACGTTTTGTATTGGGTCTTTTCAGTTTTCACAACCTCTTGTAACTTTGTTCTCATTTAATTAATAAAATTCTTATGTGTTTCTGATAAAAAAATCTGGAATAAAAGGCTGATTCAATAGAGAGGATGCAAAGAGATTTCCTTTGGAACATCAAAGTAGAAAGAGGTATCACTTAGTAAAGTGGGGCTAGGTTTGTAGATCTAGAAAGGATGGGGGTTTGGGGATAAGAAGGGTGATATTATATAACAAAATTTTGTTAGAGAAGTGATTGTGGAGATTTGGTATTGAGAGAGTGGTTTGAGTTATGTTGCCTTTTATTGCTTTCCTTTTTGGGTGATTCCTCATCAGCCTTTGTTTTGATCATGAACTCTTTGCTTCTTACCAATGAGTTTTCTTTTTCATTTATTATCACATTTTTCCAACAGTTACTTTTGTATAGGCTGCACTTAGCTGTATTCCATTGATTTCTTACTTACCCTTTGCTTGGCTAGAATATCAACCAACCCATTTGCCAATATATGGATCTATCAATTGAAAATTTACCACCATTCCATTGACAATCTGCCTGCTTTCCCTCATGAGGTGTCTAAGCGTCCAAGTCCCTTGTTATTTTTTAACCACCACTATCCTTGAGTCTCTTTGTGCAAATAGATTCTCCACATGAAGTGCTTTGGCCATCCTCAACCCTTGTGGCACCACATTAAACTCGGTTCTCAGGGTGTCACCATGACCTAGAGGCCCTGAATATGATGTTATTATTAGATCCATATTCATTTTTTTTTATAAACGAGAGTAATTTTATTGAAAGAGTATCAGAAATACATGCAGCCTAGGAAGAGGCACGAGATGTTACCTCCCCCAAGGACTGAATCATAAGCACAAAAAAACATGCCCAAACCTGAGAAACAAATTAAAAATTAGCCCAAAAAAGATCACCCCTTGACACCCCTTGCTTGGCCAGAGAATCAGCCATTACATTTGCTGATCTTCTAACCCACTGGAACCTAACAGTCATATTTCTTGTCATCCATTTAACTTTCTTTACCAGATTCCCGTAGCCCCAACAAACTGTGTCTGGGCTATTCAGCCAGCCCACTACTACCTTGTACCGCTGCTAGTAGCTCTGCCCTTACAGAATCACCTTTACCCACTGGTCCTGAGAAAAGAGACAACATATTGCTGTCTTTGTCTCTCAGAATCCCTCCAATTCCGGATGGCCCTGGGTTACCTTGGCAGCTACCATCAAAGTTCAGTTTTACCACTCCATTCAGTGGGGGTTTCCATTCAACTTGTAATTTGTTCTTGGTGGAGACTGTAGAAGCCACTGCTTCTCTCCGTAAGTCATCAAAGGAGAAATCTGCCAACAATTGTGAATATTTCAGCCATGAAATTGTCTTTGTCAATATACATTCTTTGACTTCAGCAAGACTTCTTTCCTTTTCTTGAAATATTCTAGCATTTCTCTCCTCCCATAAGATCCACAAGGTGGCAGCTCTGATACATTTCCAAATTATCTTCCCCTTTTTTGTCAATCTCCCAAGAGCATCTGGAGTGAACAACAACTTTACTTCAGAGGGCAAGTTCCACTTGCACCCAAATAAAGAAACAATCCAATTTCAAATATTGGCAGCAAAGGAGCACGAAAGGTTTCTTCTTTTGCAAGTTTTCCACAGTATTGATCTTACCATAATAGGCTTCCCAACAGAACACTGCTACTTTGGGGGGTATTGGCCTTGACCAAACCTCTTTAACAGGGAAGATCTGAGAGGAAGGGTTAGAGCAAAGGGCTTTAAAGAAAGATGCACAAGTGAAAGAGGCAACCGGGTTTAGAGCCCAGACTCTTGTCCAGGTTGGTGGGGTCCAGGCACACCGAATCTAGAAGCAACAACAACTTTGAGACACAATGAAACTCTTCATCCCTTAACCCTCTCCGAAACCCAAAATCCCAATTTAAAGCCAAAGGGCAGGCCGGGGGGGGGGGGGGGGGGAGGAACCAAGAAATGGGTTTCTTTTTAAAGAGGGAGATGAAATAGAGAGAATGGAAACAGTCTTTTAGGGGTTGAGTGCTCACCCAAGTATCTTCCCAAAAAAGAATAGAGTCTCTAGAACAAGCATCATACCTTACAAACCCGAGGAATTTAGGGAGAATGCCAGAGATAGTCTTCCAAGGTGCTGTGAGCAAAGCCCTTCGAGATACCCCTGCATCCCAACCTGATTCAAAACAACCATGGATACTTTTCACTACTTCATGCCACAACCTCTCCCTCTCCAGGGGCCACCTCCAAAGTCACTTACCTAAAAGAGCCTCATTCTTACTCATCACATTCCCTAAGCCTAGTCCTCCTTTTTTGCTTCGACTCGCCACCTCCCACCTAATCAAGTGATCTTTTTTCTCTTCACTAGGTTCCCATAGGAAGTCCCTCATAAGTTTTTCCAACCTTTTTTTGCCTCCCTTTTAGGAATTCTAAAGATTGACAAGAAGTATAAAGGCAAGCTGGCTAAAGCTGCTTTAATCAAAGTAACTCTACCACCCACGGAAATGTAGTTTCTCTTCCAAGTTGCCAATCTTTTTTTTAAATTTTCAACCACCGGATTCCAAAACCTACTTTCCTTTGGGTTTGCACCTAAAGGAAGTCCTAGGTAGGATAGAGGCCACTGAGAGCAAGTGCATTCTAACAAGGCTGTTATAGACTCCACCTCCTCCTGTTCAAATTAACCCCCACAACACAACTCTTCTCAAAATTTACCTTCAAATTCGAGGCCCTCTCAAAGTGAATTATTAAGTCCTCTAGATTCCTTACATCTGTCAAATCACAACCTTTGCAAAAGATTATTATGTCATCTGCAAATTGGATATGGGTTACTGACACTCTGTCTCTACCTATTCTCCACCCTCTTAGAGATCTGGCTCTATCTGCTTTTGAAAGGAGTCTACTAAAAGCATCAGCCACTAAGGTGAAAAGGAAAGATGACATGGGATCACCTTGTCTAAGACCCCTACTAGCTGGGAAAAAATCAATAACTACCTTGTTGACTAGGATGGAATAATGGCAACTAGAGAGGCAAACGTTTATCCATTTGCACCACTTATCCCCATACCCACACTTCTTTAGCACGAGTGATAAGAATCCCCAATCCACTAAGTCATAGGTCTTTCAAGGTCAAGTTTACAAGCATAACCTTTATGCCCCGATCTCCTCATCTCCTCCACACATTCATTTGCTATTAGAATCTGATCTACAATTTGTCTCCCCTGAACAAAAGCTCCTTGCGCTTGGCTAATAAGACAAGGAAGCACCTGTTTTATCCTCAAAGATAAACTTTTGCCACAATCTTGTAAACACTAGTCACCAAACTGATAGGCCTAAAGTCCTTTGGATGCTTGGCCTCTTTCTTTTTCGGAATTAAGGCTAGAAAAGTAGCATTAATCCCCCAATTCATCACTTGATTATTCTCAAATTCCTTGAAGACCTCAAATAAATCTTCTTTGACTATGTCCCAACAATCTTGAAAGAAAGCCATTGTAAATCCATCTGGTCCTGGAGCTTTAGATTTGTCCATGGAAAAGACAACTTTTCTAATTTCTTCCTCAAAATTCCTTTCCAGCCAGCTTCTACTCTCTTCTGGAAGCCTCTACCAGGTCACACCTTCCAACTCCACTCTAGGGCTTAGGGGTCTCCTCAAGATGGATTTGAAATGGTCAACAAAACAAGTAGCTATCCTCTCTTGGGTATCAAAGACTGTTTCATCCCTTCCAGTTTGGAAACTAGGTTTTTCCTTCTCCTTCCATTGGCTAGGTCATGAAAAAATTTAGTGTTCCCATCTCCTTCCTTAATCCACTTACATCTAGACTTCTGCCTCCAAGAAATTTCTTCTCTCAAAATAACTTCATTTAACTCACTTTTCAGATTCCATCTCCGATCTCTATCCTGAGGGCTTAAGGCTCTTTGGGATTCCTTCACATCCAGTTCCTCTATTTGGGTCAATAGAGAGGATTTCAATTCTTCTATTCTCCCAAAATGCTCCCGATTCCAATCCTTTACATCTGCTCTCAATCTTTTTAGTTTTTTATGGAATCTTACCCCTTTCCACTTCACCCCCCTTAGATCTTCTCTCCACTCATCAACCTCCTTCACGAAGTCCGGGTGGGTCAACCACATGTTCTCAAACCTAAAGGGTCAAGGTCCTTGCCTAAAAGGCTCCTGTCCTAGGCTAATGGGGCAATGGTCAGATGTGACTCTAGGTAGAGCCCTTGTTAACAAGTCCGCCCACTTATTTTCCCAATTCTGAGCTGAAACTGAAACATCCAAGTCGTCTTGTCCCCAAAAAAGCAGCTTGGTGTGAAGGCTCTCATCAGCACCGAGGGATTTGGCTTTTTCCAGATCCACGCTTCCATGGTCTATAGGTTCTGAGTTTCTTATTGTCCTTATTAAAGATTCATGTCTTGTTTTATATACCATTCTAGAGAAAATCGTATTGAGGTCGCCAATGATATATTATTTCATGCTCTGATGAAATTTTAAATGAAATTTATTTTCTTTTGAATGGCAATTTTTAAATGAAAATTGTTGCTTCCCACATGGTTGAAGTTTGCCCTTTCATTAAAGCCTCAATAGACTGGCTCAACTGGGGCATAATTGATGCTAATGCATGCTATAGAAACAATAGAAGATCGATCAGGTTTATTAAAGAAGTATAGAGCATGGATTTCATGTCCAGCCTGCCTCCATTGTAAGTTTTTTGTGAGGTTAATGTGGTTGCTCATCCCTTATACCAGCTTACCTGTCAAGCCTGCCTCCATGGTTTATGTATCAGATCTGTCCCCATTTTGAACTGGAACAGTTTCTCCAGCCATTTAGTTTTCTTTGGTCTGCACTAATGCAAGCTAGTTGAGTGAGTCGGTTTTTTCAGATGATTTGTTCTTCAATCAAGCCTTACGTCCTTGGGCTAGATTGAGGTTTATTAGTTAAAACTTCTTGTCCAGTACTGGTTTTCTAACAGATCCTATTTCCCTATTTTCAGATACCATCTTCTGGCATAAGTTTTTTGATGGATCTGCTAGCACAAATTCGTATTATACCAGGCTGTTCATAGCACTTTGTGAATGCTAGTGAACCTTTATGGTCCTAAAATTGCCCCTTTTTGCTTGATATTTTCAGTTGCACTCTTGTTAGTGGGGAGGGGGAGGGGTGTATTTGCACTACACTGCAGGTGTTGGTTATTTTGCATCAGGACAGGAGGGTATGCAACAAAACATCATTGAAACTTTCGGTATTAAGTTCTTTGATGGTAACTTAATATTGTCTCTATGGATCTCTCTGCAGCCTCTAAAGTGGGAGTTGAAACAAAAACCAGGTATGAGTCCTCCACGAGGGGGCTTCAAGCCAGATGACCCAAACCAGCAGATAGTTGCTGAAGACATATTTGATGAATATGGGGGTAAGAAACTATTTAGTAATTGGAACTTTTCCTTTTCTGTGATCCTTGCATTCTATATTTTACACATAAATTTTGTTCTTCGTAGGGTTCCTCTGTGGAGGAAATATCCCCGACCTGCTGACCAACTTCTCAGCAAGCAAATCTAAGAAACATTCTAAAACGAAGGGCAAACACAAGAGTCGTTCTTCAGCTTCTGGTAGCAAGTCCAAGAACCGGTCATCCTCACCCGATCCTGACATGGAGAAATCAAAGAAAAAGAAAGCAAAAGAGAGGTTACATAGGAAGAAGAGACATCATTCTGATACAAGCTCTTCAGACAACTCTGAGTCTGATAGACATCATAGAAGGAAAAGTCGACATTCTGTCTCAGATTCAACCGACAACTTCGACTCGGACACACACAATGAAAGTAGAAAACGCCGGGGTTCTATTTCAATCTCATCTGACAATACTGATCATGGAAGGCATCATAAAAGTCGAAAGCGGCGTGACCCTGAATCAGGTTCATCCGACAATTCTGAGTCTGATAGGCATCATAGGAGTAGTAGTAAGCGCAACCACAGTCATCATGGTCATCATCATCACCGCCATCGTCACTCTGGTACAACTCGAGCTGATTAGTGCTAGATTGCATTGGTTAGTTGTTTGTACATGATTTACCATGCTCCATGTCAAGTGCATCCTCGAGTCTATTTCTTTTCTATCTTGTTCTGCTCGAGTAGAGGAAGAAAAACAGTTTCATAATCAGCTTTTTCCATGAAGCTTGTTTGGGCCTCCCATGGTATTAAAGCACATTTATTTATATGATTTCCACCCAGAAGTATATTCAGTAAGATTCCTTAATCCTTGATTTATTTCTAAAGCCTTGTTTATGCATTTTCATTTATTTGTGGGTGTGAAATCGGTTTTAGTGCTTAAGTATCATGACGATGTTACTAAACGCATTGTATCTTGACGATGTTACTAAACGCATTACTGCACATCTTTTTTCCTTTCTCTTTATCTGTATGTAACTTTTTTTCTGTAAATTCTAGTGAACCGTATGAACAATCATTTCTACTCTTTGATGGTGGCTCTTGTTCGAAACAATGAACCAATATTTATTTTTATTTATCAACTGACCAGAAACAATGATTGTTTTCCTTGATAAAGGGTAATGCCATAATTATAGACATCAAATTACCTGTGTATTTGCAGAAAAATCATTGTTTAGGAAATTGGACCTGATCGACTGGTCTGACCGGTTGAATCATGACCCAGGAGGGCTCTGGCCAGTTCAGTCGCACCCCAAGAGCCGAAATTGCTAAAAATCCAGTGAAAACCAACTAATCAGCCATTTAATCAGAAAACTGATGAACCGGTTTCAATTTTATGAAACCACCCAAGTCATTAAATAGTTGAAATTTCAGAAGGAACTCACGACCTCTTATTTTATGTATTGTTTAATTATCATTAGATCGCTTTTTTATTCATGTTAATTAATGACTATTTATTGTATGTATTATTTTATTATACAACACGTTTTAAAGAAAATGTAAACTAAAAGACTTGAACTTGGTAATATGTTTTAAAAATTAAGGAACTTGCTAAGTTGCTATCCATCCACCAAATTTTAGTATAATAAAATTTGTAAAATAATATCTAGTATTTGTTTTATAAAGAATTATATATAGTATTTATATGACTCAGTTTATATGCGCACGGATCAAAGTATCGGTATTAAGTATTGTGTTAGACAGTTTGGATACAAATACATTTTGGAAACACATGGATACAGAAAAAAATGTGCAAATTTATAAATTTTAAGTACTAAAAATAAATATTCAATTATTAATATTTTTATTTATATAAATTTCTTGAGATTAAAAATTAGTTTTTGATATAAATGTGGATTTGATAGATTATTTGTTCTATTAGTTTATAAAGTACTAATTTTGAATATATATATATATATATATGTATGTATGTATGTATGTATGTATGTATGTGTAGAAAGAGAGAGAGAGATTTTAATTTGTAGTTGGAGTCATTGAATATAATATATGTTATTTATTTGAATTGATTTTGAACATTAAAGTGAGTAAAAGCTATGTATTTCATTTGTTATTAGAAAATGAATGGTGGCTTAGTGGTTAAGGATGCATCTAACTCTTAGGGCATTGGTGAGAGAGAGAGAGATTTTAATTTGTAGTTGGAGTCGTTGAATATAATATATGTTATTTATTTGAATTGATTTTGAACGTTAAAGTGAGTAAAAGTTATGTATTTATTTGTTATTAGAAAATGAATAGTGGCTTAGTGGTTAAGGATGCATCTAACTCTTAGGGCATTGGTGACTTAGGTTCAAATCACACCAACCTTCCTTTTTTTATAGTGATTCTAATATGTGTATTCTTTGATACACCCTTGCCTCCTCATATGTATTAATATTTTAAACCTTATATATACATATATGCCAAATCATCACGGTTCAACC
This sequence comes from Nelumbo lutea, assembly GCF_056320005.1. Lineage (NCBI taxonomy): Eukaryota > Viridiplantae > Streptophyta > Magnoliopsida > Proteales > Nelumbonaceae > Nelumbo > Nelumbo lutea. The sequence continues at coordinate 26,882,479 of NC_142690.1, read as the reverse complement.
TTCGGTTCAATTCCGATTGAACTTCTAACTCATGAACATTAGGCTTAGTTTGGAAGGAGTACAAATGCAAATATGTAGAGTGCAAAATCTTATATTTTGTATTACTTTCTATGTATTTGCATTGTACATATTTGTATTTATACTATTTCCAAACTGAGCCTTAAGAAAAATAAAATTTTCACAAGTCTTGATCTACACTAGAAACAAGATTATAACATGTCCTATTAACATTCAATCAAAATTAACCATGTCAATTTCCATACATTTGGTTGGATGTTAATGACGTGTTTATCTCTGATTGGGTGTTACTATCCTGTATTATGCATTCGATTTATATAATTGCAAGCCATTTTGGGAGGGCTTCAACTTTGATTGAATTGCATTGATTGAACCCCTGAAAGAAGGTATTAAGGCCCCATTTGGGAGGGCTTATGCATTTCAGATAGGGATGACAATTTTCCCCCATAAAACTGGGGCTCCGCCCCACCCCACCCTGAATGAGACGTTTTCCCTGATCTTAAATGGGTATGGGATTTGCACATAATTCCTTGAACCTGATTCAAGCCTAATGGTAAATTAGTAAAATACCCTTAGGCTTAATATTAATTTCTAAAATATCTATAAGTTTCTTCCAATTCTTAAAACCTTAGGATCCTATAATTCCATTTTTAAATACCCCCAAATTAAATGCATTTTTAGGTAATTGCCTTCGGGTAAGAAAATTTGGGGCTACCCTTGATGGGGAATGGATGCCCCACCACTGGGCACAGGGTGGGGATGAGGTAAGATATCTTGGCTATAGGGCAGAGATAGGGAGGGGGTGCCCCACCCTAAAGCTGCCCCATTGCCATTCCTACTTTCAGAGGAAATACTATAGAGAAATAGAGAAGCCACTCAAATTGAGTGGGTATGGTATGGATAAGCTTCTTAATTAGAGTAACTTCATGTTACAATTGTTAAAATTACATTCTGAAAGTTGATTTTAGCTTTTTGGATTTTCACCAAACATAACTTACTGGCTTTTCATGTGGGACCCACTTGGAATACTAGAATTCACTGCTTGAAATCCCTCCCAAATGGGCACCAGGGGAAAGATGTTTATGCAATGGCTTCTGGCATTACAAGGTGGATATCACATGAAAGGCGTAGAAGTCATGTTTGATGAAAAATGTAGAAAGCCAAAATATACTTTAAAAGTGCATGGTCGTTGCCTCTTAATGCTGAATGCAGAAAAGCATTCATGCATCATAGTGTTTGGTTCCATTTTTGAATTTCAGTCTTAATGTCTAATCCCTCATTTCTTTTCTCATGACTCCGCTTACTTTATTATTCATTAAATTATTTAATTTAATTAATTAATTATGGAATACATAATTATTAATTAATAATAATAATAATTGTTAATTAAAATTAATTAATTAATTATGGAGTACATATTTGTTAATTTATGTAATTAATTACAAAATAATGAATAATAATTATTTTAAAAAATCATTAATTATTACTATTATTATTATTATTATTATTATTATTATTATTATTATTATTATTATTATTATTATTATTATTATTATTATTATATTATTATTATTATTATTATTATTATTATTATTATTATTATAAACTAGATAATGAATATGGTTATGAATAACTATTTACATAATTAATTAATTAATAATTTCTTAATTATATAAATATTTAATTATTTACAATTTGTTATCAATTCCATTATTTATAAATTATTTAATATTATTATAAAATAACAATAATAATAATTATTATTATTATATTAGTAATAATAATATTATTAATATTATAAATATTAATTATTTAATATTTTTTATTAAAAATAATAATTATCTATTATTAGTATTATTAAATTGATAAATTATTTATTTGATTTGTTAAAAGTAAAACAAGCTAGGTTTCTCACATGCAGGGTTAAAATAGTTAATTGCCACTTTTCAGAACTCTAACATTTAAATTTCAAAACAACATTTTCTGCATTTACATTTCAGAACCAAGAAAAGTTCACCAATTCTAATGCACCTCTAAAAGCAATTATTTTAATTTAGAAGCACTCAGAGTTCAGAATTCAATGCAAATGAATATCTCAGTTAAAGCAAATTTCAACTTTATGGGGATTATCAGTAAACAAAGCTTCTAAGCTTTTTCTTGTGGGCCCTACCTTGAAAATCCAAAAGACCATTACATGAAAACCCTCACAAATAGAAACTACAATGCATGCTTTCATGGTTCGTGGCTCCGGGAGTCTAGCATGCTGGTGTTTGTAGCTAAGAAGGGCAAGTTCCATTAAGTGTCAAGTGACAAGCTATGAAGCTAGTGTCAACTTTTGTTGAATAGGGCAAAAGTCAAAGTGAACAAATACAAAACAATATTGATTCATAATTCATGTATACCATTGAATTGGCATTAGATGATCAATGGCAATTCAAGATGGGTATCATTTTGATTAAATTCCAATCTGGCACAAAAAAAGCATCTATTTACATTACCAAATGCCAAATCATTGTAATAATGAGGGAGAGAAAGCAAGCATAGGAAAAAGCCCCAAGACCCCTCAAAATTTAAGACTTCAAAGGAAAACTCTACTTGGTACAAATAGTGTAGACAACTCTCATTTTCATAATTCACAAGCAAGAAAGAAGGATCAAAGTATTAGTATCAGGTCATATACAGTTTGGATACAAACATAGATATGGATACATTTTGGAAACATATGGATATGAATGAAAGATATCAAAACACTTGAATACACTAGATAAACGCACACAAATCATATAAATACATTAATAATACCAAATCTAAAGCTGAATTATCTATAGATAAGGTATTAAGTATAAACATATGAGAAATTCACACTTTAATAGGTTATATGAAGAGAAACATCCCAATCAACAATACCGAGACTCTAAGACATGTGCAAAATACAAATCATGGAATAAATTATCACTTACAATTTTTATTTTTTATTAAAATTAAAAAAATATTTATTTATATTTTTATACAAATAATAACTTATTTTTTGAAATGATAAATATATTTTCATTGTCAACATATAATTGTAAAATAAAACATATAAATCATTTAAGGTAGATAAAATAGATTATTTTTATAATTTTCAGTTTTTATTAAAATTTTGGAGAAAATTAAATTTTAATTATTTATTTTTGTTTTTTAACTTTATTTCAAATTTTGTTAGGAAAATTTATTTACTTAGTATTTTTATATAAATAATAAATCTAATCTTTAAATAATAAATATGTTTTCATTTTTACTATATAATTTATATGTAAAATAAAACATATAAATCATTTCAGGTAGGTAAAATAAATTATTTTTATAACTTTTGGTTCTTATTAAATGTTTGGGGAAAAAGTAAATCTTAAATTATTTATTTTTTTATAATTATAATTCTATTTCAATTTTTATAATTATAGTTTTCAATTTTTATTGAAGTTCAAAAACAATCCAAAAGCAGTCAATAAAGAATTTTGTCAAACTAGGTATTGATATGCTTTTATATCAGGCTGTATCGTGTTGTATCTGATACCACTTGATACGGAGGTGTATCTTGTCGATATGCATGATGCGTGGGATACATACCTAGTTGTGGCATATCCTGTATCCATGGACATAGATATGGATATGGTACACCTTGTATTGGACCCACAGTAAAATCAAATTTTCTAGGTAAGTGATACTTTTCTCTCTTCCCTTTCTTTTATTTATTTTCCAAAACCCTAATAGGGGCAAGCAATACTCACTCTCATTATATATGGCTTCACAACAAGGCTGTTTCATAGCTCACCATTCACTTTCAAATGTTAGAGACCGACAAACACAGAAAGACAAAAGCTTGCCATTGATACGAACAATATCCCAGTTCACTTAACAGGGAAGATCTAAACTCACTTGATTGGATTATTAATTGTATTTTATTTTATTTAGATCACTGGTTGCACATTATAACCTCTGTTTTGTCTTGATTTTGGTCACATATAGATTATGAAGTGCTTCTTAATAGCTCTGTTTCCTTGTCTATAAGCATTTATCTTTTAGATTTGGGTCTAGAATTTATTTTTTATATTCTGAATAATTAGTTTTTCTATCCATATTCTTTAGTTGATGAAGAAAATATTCACTATGTTTTGATTAATCTTACCTCAGCCATAGTACAACTTTGTGGCAGTTCTATATATCGTTCATTTAACTTTTGTGTCTTACTAGGACAAGCTGAAATTAAATTTTATGATTTTTCCCATTATATTTATTATATTTTGAATATTATAGTGCACTTTTGACATTATTTGGACAATTAGTATTACAAATCTTGTTAAACTTAAATTAATTTAAATCTTTATCGTTTCAAGCCCAACTTGATTGCAAGATTCTAGTTGTTACTCATCATAGTGAATTGGTTTCTTTACCACTATTGGATCCTTTAACTTCCTGTGAATTAGATTTCTTTTTATTAACCGCTTATGACCCACAAACCTTTTATCTAGTCTGATCACTTTATCGTTCATATCAGAGATGCTGTTGGTGATGGTGTCTAAGTAGTGAGTTAGAGCATTCATGGTGAGGGAACTGATGGGTTGTGAGAACAAGTTGGAACATTTGTAGGTCAATATCATTCACATTAACATCATGATAAGGCATATGGTCCCCACCATATTCTGTGTGGTCCTCAACGTGATGATTCTTTGTACCAATATCATCTTGTCCTTCATATTATATATCAACTTCTACTTGTGTTTCTTTCTCCCCCACCCCCACCCCCCTCTCTCTCTCTCTCTCTCTCTCTCTCTCTCTCTCTCTCTCTCTCTATATATATATATATATATATATATATATATATATATATATATTAACCCATACTCCTATGTCATTTTTGTGAAGATTCATGTTTTTCAATGTCCATGTATTTATTATTTCACAAAATTCAACTCTTATTTTTTATTCATTCTTCAAGTTTACCCCAAATTGTGTGAAGATCTCTATTAATACCATTCTGTAAGGTAAAGGGCTGGTGTAGTTTAATGTTGCCAATGACATGCAATAAATTGATAGGTCACTTGGGTGGTGTTTGATAAATCGGAAATCTGAAAAGTTAAAAATATATTAAAAGTGTTTAAAATCTGAAAAGAGTCATTGATGCTTTTCTACTTTTTAGAGGCTTTGAATACTTAACCTTGTTTGTGTTGGACCAAATCTTTAACATCTGAAGTGTACTGATTTTACTATTTTACCCATAGAATAGACTATTTGGTAAATTTGAGCTTAATTTGTACTATTCCATATAAAATAATTTACCACATTCAAAATAATATTGAAATCATATAAAAAATTAATAAAATAATTAATAATTATGAAAAATAATTAATAAATAACATAATTAAATTAATAAAAATAATTAATCACTATTAAAAATAATAAAATTATTAAAATTTAATAAAAATTAGTGGTTACTAATTAATAATTAATAATATTAAACTAACATGAATAAAAATTAACTAAATACATAATAATTGATAATAATTACTAAAAATAATTAATCAAAAAAATTAATGGTTACTAATTAATAATTAATAATATTGAACTAACACGAATAAAAAATAATTAAATACATAATAATTGATAAAAATTACTAAAAATAATTAATAAATAACAAATAACATAATTAAATCATGGTTTTCAAAATCGGGTTGGATCAGACAATTAGACCAAAAAAACCGGGAACCGGTTAGGTGACTGGTTTTGTTTACCCCAAAAATCGAATTTTCCCCCAAAACTGTTGATTTTGGTCAGCGAACTACTGAATTGAGCAGTTAACGTTCGAATGGTTTTGACATTTTTTTTGTTTTTTTTTGAATTTTTTTATTTTCTTGCCAAAATGGGCTAACCATTCGATTCGAAAGATCGGACCATTCCACTTGGTAACTAGATCCTTAACATGTTTGGTCACTGGATCGGTTTTAAAAACCATGAATTAAATTAATAAAAAATAATTAATCACTATTCAAAAATAATAAAATGATTAAAATTTAATAAAAATGAAAATAATCAATAAAAATTAATGGTTATTAATAATTTAAATTCAAATAGCACTAAAAATTTTGAATAAATTCCATGTTTAATTAATAAAATCAAATAACCAACATGCAAGCAACGACGAGCCATGTACAAAGAGGAGAAGCAACAGAGGAGGCTGCCATTGGAGAAGTAGATACCAACCTAGAAGATCAAACCGAAACCCAGATTGATCAAAAAAGAAACTCAGAGCCCAATACTCGAGGAAATCCAATCTAGGCCAAGAAAAATGCCGCCTCCATTGATGAGAAGGGATGCGTTTTTCTAGGCTTCTCAAGACGAATAAGCTTGTAATTTTCACTCTGATGGAAAACTAGAAGTAGAAGAGAAATAGAAGTTCTCGTCGATTTGAAGCCCTCTCAAATGCCCGACATTGGTGAATATGAGTCATGCTAGTAGAAGAACAACAAGTGGTCAATGGGCAAGAGAAAAAGAAACTCACCTTCATTGCTGCTTCAATGCTTGATAGGCGACTGATTGAATCCCTAAAAAATGGAGAAAATGATGAGAGATCGCATTTGCAACCACGAAATAGCAAAATGAGTAGAGAAAGTGAATTTGAGACATACCTGGAGCAGAGCTTCGAAGGTGCATTGTTTGTCTTCCTCGGCGAAGAAGAACCCGAATGTTATAGGATTGGGTTTAAAACGGGGCATAACGTGTCATTTTCAAAACAATGTTAAGGTATTTTTGTCTTTTGGCCACATCTGAAATGCATATGAGCGCATTAAGGGCCGGACCAACCTCTTTGTATTTCAGATCTGAAAAAGCATTTCAAATGCAATACAAACGAGACCGACATCTGAAAAGTAAATATTTTAGACTTCAAATATCTAAAAAGAGTTATCAAACAAAACCTTAGTTTTAATGCAATACATCAGAAGCATTTCCATAAAAGAGATACTATTGAAGTAACTTTTCTTGGGAAGAATTCCCTTGGCTACTATAATATGCAAAATTCTCATTCCATAAAAGAGATACTATTGAAGGAACTTTTCTTGGAAAGAGTTCCCTTGGCTACTATAATATGCAAAACTTTAATTGGAATTTTCGAGTCTTTTGCCCAAGGCTTTTAATAATTATTAAGATGAGGGTTCTCAAAGACATTTCTTAGAACTCATAATAGCTGAGATTCTCAAAGTTAGGCCATCCAACCCCCGTTTTATATACTGTCAAACTTTTACTTGAGATTCCCAAGAGGTGCCTTTATTCTTCTATAGCTAAATTAACTAGCGGGAAGCCCTTGCTTTGCAGGGGCAAAATAGAAAAATGCCATTTGGACATACAATAATAAATTAGGTTATATTTTTGTAAATAAAAATAATTATAACTATATTATTATGAATAATAAATAAATATAGTAGGCCCTGATCTAGTTTAGGGTTGTCAACAAGTCAAGATTAAGTAGAATCAATCTTGAACCAATTATTTAATGGGATAAAATCACAGACATGATTATATTGAAACGAATAGTTAAATAATACTAAATTATTTTTTTATGTTAATAAGTTAAACATTTTAACTAATATTATCTTATTTATTATTTATCAAATTTACTATTTTAAACATGAAACATGATAAAAATTACAAGAAAGATAAAAAATTATACATTTCATAAAATATATGGTTTTGGACCTAAATCGGTTCTAGACAGGTAAAAACGAGAATTGATCCAATAATTAATCGAGACAAAATCATGGAATCAAAACCGTTATAATTATGTTAAGTCAATTTAGCTCCATCAAGATAGAGCCAACCCATTGGTTCGACCCTAGTTTTTCTTAAATAAATTAATTTTATATAATAATTTATTAAAATGAATAAAATAAATAAATGAATAATGAGGATTCTCAAAGATAGTTCTTAAAACTTTAGTATAGTTGAGATCAGCACCCCCTTTTTATATACCGTTAAACTTTCATTTGAGATTCCCAAGAGCTGCCTTAATTCTTCTATAGTTAGATTGATCCTTACACCCTTTATGAAGGAATCCAACTTGTTCCTAGTTATAGTCAGTGAGAAGCTAGGACAGAAATGGTGAAGAAGTGTGAGGTGCAAAGGCTTCTAAACCTTGACCAGAGCATCCCACTCTAGATTCTTTAGGCTCCGTTTGGTTTATGGGAAAATTTGGGTGGGATGGGATGAGAAAGTGTGAAAATTTTACCTTCCACCGTTTGATAAACAAGGGAAAATAGTGGGAAATTTTATTTTTCCATGTTTGTTTTGTGGGAAATTAATTAGAGGTGTACATGAATGTTTTGAAACCTTTTGTGTTTCTTCCCCTAGTTTCCCTTTTCTTGTTTTTAAGACTTTCATGCTGGTAGAGCTCTCTCTCCCTATTTACATAGTCACCTTTATCATTTGGGTAAGAAAAAAAATTGACTATTAACACAACTTACAAGGGCCTTGTTAAACTCTTTGACAGGTTGGGTCTGGCATGTTAGGCTTCAAGCTAGGTCAAAGCTTGAGCTGAGCTCTCCATCCATAAGAGCTTCTATGAAGGATCCCAACTTGGAATTCTGTCACCACATAGAAATTGAAGAGTCTTTGTAATTGGATTAAATCAATGCACGAGCAAGTGGAGTATTGTACTAAATCATATTAAAGATCGTGAGAAAGATGGGGATAGAAGAGTAAACAATATCTATTCATACAAATTTGACTGAGACGCCTTCCATCAAACGAGTAACAGCAGGTACTGGAGCTTGAAGGGATTAATCTCTGATACTTCAGTCATGAATTCTTCCATTTCCATTTCCACTGGAAACCCGCGACGCCCACTTGGCTTACATCTCAGAAATGTTATTTACTAGGAGGCAGGTTTTATAGCAATATTAGGCACCACTTGCATATAGACGAGTCCACTCCTTTGCTGTCTCAACAGCTTCAGCTTCATTTGTCTTCCAACGCTTAGCAATATTTTCGGAAAGAGGACCTTCCGGATTCGGAGAACTCAGGAGTGCTTATCAATATTGGATGGTATATCTTGGTGAGGAAACGAACCTTAGGTGCCGCCATTGGATATTCTTCAGGCAAAAACAATTCCAACTTAAAACCCCTCCTTCATAAGGAGACTGTTGGGCCAAGAATCATGACATTGAAATATCGCATGTTGTCTTCTGAAGGAGAAGCACTAATTCCAGGAGCTGGCTCGCTAAGAAGCCGTTGTGTTTCCTTGATAATCCTTCGGGATAGATTGCTGTTTGCCATTGAAGTTGAGATTTTGGAAAAGCTAAGAGAGGGCGAAGAGCTGGAAGAGAAGAAGGTTTTGGTGTTTGTTAAACATGTAGAAAATGTTTGTGGTCTTACCGTTGCTCGAAAACACTGAAAAAAAATGACCGGAGATATGAAGGTTGGAATGTTGTGCAAAGGTAGACGGAGAAGACAAGGAGGTTCGTGTCTGACAAGTCCCGATAATTTTTCCTATCAAGTTCTCATTTTCCCTTTTTCAGTGGGGTCGCACAGATTTGGTGTGACCCCTCAATTTTACTTTTGGGATTTTCCATCCCACATTTTTTCCATTCCATCTCATTGTTTTTTTTACAACAAATAAAGGAAAAAAAAATTCTCTTTTTCCCATCTTCATCCCACGAATAAAAGGAGTCTTTGGCCCTTTTAGCTTTTTAGTAAATTATTTGGATAAATGCACTTACCCTGCTAATATTTTTCAGGTAAATAATATAATAACCATTTGAGCTATAAAAATTCCATGATCAAAAAGGCATTTTTATTCTATCCAAGTGTTGGCAACTTTTCCAATTTGGGAAAGTTAATTTATCCACCTAGGAGATGAGTTTTTTGGCCAATGGGATTCACCACTGACCAACTTTCCCCTCTCTCTAAATCCCAAAAATAATTGCCCCCTCTATGTTAAAACCCCATACTCCAAAACTCCCAAACCAACTAATCTTCCTTCTAAAACTTCTGTAGTGGTAAAGAGTTCTTGATACCTTGTTTGGCTTCCTTGGTCTTGAATAGTGGCCCCGTTCTATCATAAATGTGCTTGATTCTAACCTCAAGAGCCTTAGACCTTTTTCTTTTTTTCATCTGTAGATGCCATATTGACTCACAAAAGTAGGCATTCAAGGATTTAAATGATAAAGGAAGAGGTTTCCTTAGTGAAGGACAACTCCTTTTGAAAAATTTTATCATTAAATACAAGTAATGCAAAGTATAGTGGACTAGCTACTGACGACAGTCTTGACTCACGTAGTCGACTGATCAGAGCAATCCATATTTCAAGCAGTTTCTTAGTTGACTTTAGAATTTAGGAGTCAATTCTTACACATTCTAAGCTCACAAGTATCCTTGTAAATCACAAAACAAGTATATAAGAATGATTTATAGCTTGTTTCAATCATTTCAAGTTGAACAATCCCTCCTATTGCTAAGTATACTGAGTTTATTCTTTTCATATTGCAAAGACAAGTTAATTTCATTGTTCTTAGTCATTTCAATCCCTAGAGGATGGTAACCGTTTTTCCGTATTGGACACAAGCATAGAATTTCAAACAAACTTGTCACTTACCTAGTATTCCCTACTCATCAAGTCCATTTGATGTTCATCAATTACTCAAAAATACTTAGATAAAATGCAAACTTGAAGCTAAATTTAAATTAAGAAATTTTTAGTCATTGTCAAGGCAACCAATAATCAAATCAAACTATTCAGGAGACTTTAACAAGATATATGATGATATGATTTTAAAAAGAAAGGATGTTGATTTCAAAATTCAGCTTAAAATAATGGAAAAATTCCTGATAGGTACCCTGTACTTTAGGCTGAGTGCCAATTTAGTACTCGAATTTTAAAATGCGACAATCTAGTATCCGAACTTTTATTTTGCATTAATCTAGAATTTACCGTTAATGGACCATCAATTATGTATATCACGTGACCTCATGCACAATTTAAAATTTTTTAAATTGTCAAAATTACCCTTAAAAAATACATTGTTCATCATATGAAAATGAAACAAAATCCAAGGTGCTTGTCACTGGCCACCCCCATGGCCAGCGGGAGGATAAAGAGTTTAAGAGCGTCCATCTAATGGACAACACGCCCGTGCTGTTATCGTGAGGTTTAGAGATTTCAAGCTCAAACACGAAGACAAACACGAAATGTCCAAAACCAAACCAGACAAACCGTTCTTTGCCAAATCCAGCTCGCTCAACATCTTATTACACCGAGAACCCAAATCCGACGAGAGGTTCTCGATAAGATTCATACGCTTCAGCACCAATGACTCCAAATGCTCTAGGCTCAAGAGAGTTGAAGCAACCGACTGAAAATTGGAGGCTACCAGGATAGAGTTAAGATCAAGAGCTGAAACTTTGGAGTCCTTACATGTAACTCCGCTAAAACCGCAAGGATTCTGATTCCACTACCAATTTTGGAGTAAGTTTAGATTTAAAACAACAAGAATTCCTTCCCCCAAATCCGGTGGCAGCATATGCACAGTGGCGGGGAACAGTAGCAATGAATGGTATGATGCGGAAACCATGGTTTGGACTAGAATAGTGGCGGTGAATTTTTGTTTAGTTCTAACTCTATGAACACTGGTTTTCTTTATCTGGTTTTCTCTTCTATGGCGGGGAATAATGGCGGTGTTCAACAAAGGAGACGATGAACAGTGGTGGTGAATAGTAAAAAATTGGATGAAACTTAAAGGGCATTTGGGTTTTTTCCCATGACATTTAACGGTAAATTAATGCCAGGTACTCCCGAAATGAAAATTTGGATACTAAATTGTCACATTTTAATGTTTGGATACTAAATTAGCACTTGACCTAAAGTAGAAGGTACCTATTGGGAATTTTCCCTAAAATAATTTTCCTTTGACCCTTTCTAAAGATCATTTGTGTCCTCTTCAAGAATTCAATCCTTTTGAGGACCCGCAATAAAAAATATCTAGTACCCATTTGACTTTCCGTCTTGTCTTCCATCTTTGAATCCAACTTTTACATGGATCCTTTCGGTTCTTTATATACCAATAGTGGTAGTTTCAGTAACCTACTTTATAACAAGTGCATACGGGTCTAGTTTGTTTTGGGGGCTTCTACATTATACAAATCTTGTTTTGGAGCATTGTCCCTTTTGGAAATTAGAGTATCCAATCTCTTTGCTATTATTACTAGCGTTTTGGCCTCCCAACATTTATTGAAAGTATTTGTCCCTTTTGTATACTTTCCTAAGGTTCTCAATAGATTGCCTTTCTTAATTTTCAAGCATACACTCATTTGTTAGTTTTTGAAAAGATTCATTCAACCTTTAGTTTTCCATCCTAAGTTCTTCATTTTTAGCCTTTATTATTGAATTTGAATATACAAGTGCAATGTTTTGACTCCATAGGCTACTAAATTGGATAGTTAGGTTTTCAATTATCTTCTTAAGCTCTTTATTTTTCAAGAATAACCTTTTACTTTCCTCTATAGGTCTTTTAAAGCTTATTGAATATCCATTTTTTAGAGTTCAAGTTTAAAGTTTGGGTACTAAAATGAGACTACCCCTAAAGTTAGGACACTAATCTACATTTTACTGTAAATAAAGAAAAACAAGTTTCTTTATATTATTGTTTCATTTCACTAACATGAATGTCTCTCTTAATCTTAAAAAATAAAAATTATCCACTCCTTTTTCCAATAAATCAAATGAAACATTAAATTTATATCTATCAAAAAGAAACCTCTATTGTTTTATCTAAATATTGAATCCAGCCAGAAATTTGAAAAGATCTATTAAAGAAACCAATAGGACTTCAATATTGTATTTAGAAAACTAATTAAATCATAACTCACGGCCACACCGACTTCACTAGAGATGTATGTACAACTGGTATATGCCGTGACTTCGATGTGAGGAGCGTTCTCTGAGAGCAAATCCGGACTTCAATTTTTTATCATTTTGATATTTGTTGCGAATTTCGAGCGGACAATTCAGTAATATTAATTTTATCGTTAACCCGTTTAGCAGGATGAGTGGTAAAACGTTGGAATCTAAAGGTTTTGGGGGTTTTTTGTCGGAAAGAAAAAGTTCGGGGGGCCAAATATTAAAAGCCCCAAAGTACAGGGTGGCCATTTGACCTTCGAGATTCCTCACGCGATCAGGAGTCGGGACATCTCGGAAGGTGGTGGCGTTGTATCGGAGTAGGCTGGCCGGCCGTTTTCTCCACGTCGCCGGTGGTGGCGTTGGCCTCAACTGTGACCACACCATTGGAATCGAAATTGGCAGAACTTTATAAGGGCTTTTGCTCAAGTCTTCTGCACTCGATTTCTATGGTTATTAGGGTTTTCTGCCATGACAGTTTCGGACGACGAAAACGAATCCTTGGCTCACTTTCTCGAATCCGAGGTCCTCTCCGAGGTATCCGACGAGGTCTGGTTCTACCCGTTCCTTTATTAATTGAAGGTCTTCTCGCATTAAATCAGATCGATAGGGTTTTGATTGAGAATGCCTTGTTTTTCTTTGGTTTGTAGATTTTTAAATTATGCTGCTTCCGACGAAAGCTTATGGCGTCGCCTGTGAGTATATCATCATCAACGCATGTTCTTTCTTAGAATTACATCTGCGTTTCTTTAAAAAAGCAAGAAAAATTTTACCCATCAAATTTGTGTTTTGGGCCTCAAAAAGGAGGCCTTGTTTAATTTGGATGTTGACTGTTCTTGATAAACAACGTGTGGGTGTGGGAATATTTGATGCTTATTTTTTTTTATTTAGAATCATATCATGAGGGAGTGAGATAGGAAGCAATAAATGAGGAAGGAATGTTAATTTGTGTGGGTATTTATCAGTTGGAAATAATTTGACAAGTGATGATCTTGAAGTGTACAAGGAACACATGCAAATGAATCTGATGTTGCCTTTTGTGCTGGGAATCTGTGGAGGTAGTGGACCTAGTGGATCATCCAGTACTTGATTTCCAGTTTGCAGCCTGTATTTGGAATCATTTCTTGCTGGGTGATGTTCTGAAGCTTTAAGGGGATGTTTGGAAGCATGGCCGTTTTTCTGAAAAACATTGCCACGTTGGATCCACATAGGCGTTTCAACAAATGCCCACATATATGATTGTTTGGTTCAGGCGTTTTTTGAAAAAAATGCTGAAAAAGGGCATGCCTCATAAATCGGGACCCCACCAATTCATGAAATGTCAAATTTGGCATTTCATCCATCGGTGAACCGTTTCCCCCAATGGTTGACTGATCGGCGATTACATGTATCCTATGCGGTGCTTATCTATCAGCACATACATGAAAAACAGTGATGAAAATCACCTTGCCAAACAGCATAGTGTTGTTCACTGCCTACGTGGCAGAAACACTCCCAAACATATGAAGGCTTTTTTTTTTTTTTTTTGTGAAAAATGGGTCTAGCAAGCATGGGCGTTTTTTCTTTTATGCCCACGCTTCCAAACACCATCTAAGTGAGTGGATTACTTGATATCCATTTAGTCAGACCTGGGTGTACTTGCAAGAGAAAGGATATTATTTAGTGTATGCTCTTTTTTCCCTCTGTTGCTGGGTGTCTTTGGAAAGAAAGAAACCATACATTTTTGGAAGGGTTTGAGTTGCAAAGAGGGGCTTTTACTTGGTGCAATGGTAATATCTTGAGCTGACAAGTAAGAAACATGGGTGTGTGATGTATGACCAGCTCAATTCTAGTCCTTGGACAACGTTGAATGGTCTTCTTTGATCAGAAATTTATGGCTGTTGATAGCTGTAATGGCTTCTTGAAGGAATAAAAAAGAAAACATGGAGAAAAAGAAGAGAGAAAATACCCAGAATAATGTGTTTTAAACGTGCAAGGCGCAAATAAAGCGCAAGGGCCAATTTTCACTTGAGGCACTCACTAAAATACAAAAAATGTTATAAAATAAAAAATTGTCAGAAAATTAAAAAAACCAAAAATAAAAAAATAAAAATTCAAAAAATATTAAACATAATATTAATAAAAAATATAAACTGAAAATTTAAAATAAATATTTTAAAAAACCTATTTTCTAAAATTAAAATACATAAACATAACATGTAAAGCGTATTCAAATGAAAATTTAAAAATAAAAGCAAACATATAAAACATTTTCAAGCATGTAAAACCCACAATCTCTCTCTCTCTCTCTCTCTCTCTCTTGTTTTTTTGAAAGGTAAAGTAAGATTTTATTAATTCAGAAAGAACTCATTACAACAGGAGAGCTAGCCATTAAATGGCTACCCAGACCACAGAGCAGGTTACAAAATCCAAATGGATTTAGATCTAGACAACTTAGGTACATTCAGGTTTTTAAAATCAAGAGCTACAGACATCCAAGAAATCAGCTTGCTAACCGCCTGCTGTACAATCTCATCGGTGCTCTTTATCTTGTTGCTAAACCGCAATCTCGTTTTTTTCCTCAACTGCATTACTTCAAGTAGCTAATGTGATGTCAAACATATTGCATACTTGATTCTGTGAGTCGCCTTTGTACCATGCCCCTCGAGGCAAGCCCGAACAAGTCTATGTTTGGGTTTTAAATTCTTATTTCTCACATAAAAAATAATGATTTTATAACTTTAATTGCCTTTTAAGAAGATATTTTATTGGAATTAATGAATGGGCAAGATTAGCAAATAACGGGTTCTTAGAAAAAAAAAAGCAAAAAGCGCATATTTTTAAAAAGGCATAGGGCTGAGCAAAAAAACCAAAAAACCGAACTGAAAAATCGGTTAACCGAACTGGTCGGTTCGGTTTCGATTCGATGTTTTTAAAAAACCGAAGGTACCGGTTCGGTTTTGGTTAACCAATATACAAAACCAGCGTTAACCGAACCGACCGGTATGCATATATTTCTATATATTTTATATATTATAAATTAATAGATATGCATTACATATAAATATATATTATATTATTTATTATTTAACATATAATATTATATATATATATATTTATAATATATATTGTAAAAATTAAAAAACCGACAAACCGAACCGGTCAACCCGTTAATCGACTGGCTTCGGTTCGGTTTTGGTTATCGGTATTCCAAAAAACAGTAGTACTGGTTCAGTTAACCAAACCAAGAGCACCCCTATTGAAGCGCAAGGTGCAACAGGAGCACCAGGCGTGCGCCTTTTGATAGGGGTGTGCCTAGGACCTCGCCTTTGCGCCTTGGCACGCCTTTTAAATCACAGTCATGGGGTGCCTAGAATCACTCTAGGGTATGGGAATCACTCACCATAATTAGCATAAGCTGAAGAAAACTTAATAAACTTCATTTCTTTCTATAAAACGTCCATGCATATTTATACACTCTAAACTCATAATAATCCTAGGAGCATAGTTTTCAAGGCACCAAGGCGAGGCTAGGTGACAAGGGGAAAAGGGGCACCTTGTCGGCCTAGGTGGTGGATTATTTTATGTAGAAAACAATAGATCCTAGGGTAGTTCCCTGGGTACCATAACCATATTTCCCTAATAATTATTCATAATTCATAAGAAAAGTAAGAGTTCATGTTAAAGTATAGAAAATGAACATATTCATGAGAAGAATAATAGTCTTTGTTGCCTAGGCGTCACATAGGAGTCCAACTGTTAGACTCATAATAGTCCTTGGAGTCCAATTGTTAGACTCAATAATACTAGTACGATTAAAATTAAGCTATCATATCCTATTTCAATTCAAAGTAGATTCAATAACTCTAATCCTATTTATGCAATGATTCTGATTTTTTTTTTTTTATGAATGGCAATGATTCTGAAATTTTAAACATAAACAAACTATAAATAGACAATCAAACCCTATTATTAGACCCAATAGAAAAATCGTAAAATGGTAAAATTATCCCTAGTGTCTAATGTAATCTGAAGAACTATACTCGAAGTAGCAAGGAGGAGAAGAGAATCACAGAACTGAAGAGAATGTCAAACTGTTCTATCCAGTCGACCAGTCCTTTATTTATAGATGAATATGGTACAAGGTACAAGAAATTACTGGGATGCCCCTGATTAGTGATGGGACACCCAGATGACTTAAATCATTAAACAGGATTAGGCCCAGGCCCATTAACACAAGCCCAGTTACAAGATAAGTT
Organism: Nelumbo lutea; assembly: GCF_056320005.1. NCBI lineage: Eukaryota > Viridiplantae > Streptophyta > Magnoliopsida > Proteales > Nelumbonaceae > Nelumbo > Nelumbo lutea. The sequence goes on along the minus strand of NC_142690.1, from coordinate 26,865,301 downwards.
AAACATAAGAATGGGCTAATAAGAACTCTTATCAGCCGAACATCACTCTAACATTCTAACACTCCCCCTCAAGCTAAGCATGAATATCAATCATGTTTAGCTTGCCAAGTATGTCCCTGAACTTCGTTGATGCCAGCCCTTTAGTTAATACATCTGCAATCTGCATCTCTGATGGAGTATAAGGCACACAAAGTTCTCCTGAAATAATTCTCTCTCTGACAAAGTGTTGATCAATTTCAATATGTTTTGTCCTGTCATGCTGCACAGGATTGTTGGCAATGTTGATAGCAGCTTTATTATCACAATACAGCTTGAGAGGACCCTCAGTCTTGATACCAAGCTCATTAAGGAGAGTCCTGAGCCATAAGAGTTCAGCAACCCCGTGTGCCATAGCCCGATATTCTGCTTCTGCACTTGATCTAGCCACAACATTCTGCTTCTTACTACGCCATGTGACTAGGTTTCCTCCCAAGAATGTACAGTAACCTGAGGTTGATTTTCTGTCTCCAACGGACCCAGCCCAATCAGCATCAGTGTAGGCTTCAATTTCAAGTCTGCTGTTTTTTCTGAATAAAATTCCTTTCCCTGGGCAAGTTTTTAAGTATCTGAGGATTCTTTCCACTGCTCTCATATGAGGGGCCTTTGGTGAGTGCATGAATTGACTGACAACATGCACTGCATAGGCAATATCTGGCCGAGTAAGGGATAAGTATATCAGTTTTCCTACCAACTTTTGGTACCTTTCCTTATCACAGTATTCCTCACCCATTGATTCTTGTAATCCATGGCTTGGTTCTATTGGAGTGTCTGCTGGCCTGCACCCCATCATGCCTGTTTCTTCTAGGAGATCTAGCACATACTTTCTTTGACATATGTAGATTCCTTCTCTTGATCTAGAAACTTCAATTCCAAGAAAGTATCTCAGATTTCCCAGGTCTTTGATCTCAAATTCTGAAGCTAAGAACTCCTTCAACCTCTTCATCTCTTTCACATCATTTCCAGTAATCACCATATCATCCACATACACAATGAGTGCTGTAAGTTTGTCATCCTGTCTCCTTGTAAACAATGTATGATCTGCACTGCTCTGAGTGTACCCTACTTTCTTCATGGCCAAACAAAGTCTCTCAAACCATGCCCGGGGAGATTGCTTCAAACCATATAATGCTTTTTTTAGTTTACATACCTTCTTTCCAACATCATATCCAGGCGGGGGTTCCATGAATACCTCTTCATGAAAATCACCATTTAGGAAGGCATTCTTCACATTCAGCTGATGAAGTTCCCAAGAGAATTTTGCTGCTAGTGACAGTAGAACCCTGATTGTGTTGAGCTTTGCTACTGGGCAAAGGTTTCCTTGTAGTCAATTCCTTCATTTTGTGTAAATCCCTTTGCCACAAGTCTGGCCTTGTACCTCTCAATTGACCCATCTTCCCTGTGCTTTATTGTGAATACCCACTTGCACCCAACAGTGCCTTTCCCTTCTAGCAGGTCCACCAATTCCCATGTCCTTGCTTTCATTAGGGCTTTCATCTCCTCATTCATGGCTTCTTTCCACCTTGGATCAGATGCCGCCTCTGAATACCTGGAAGGGACACATACAGAGGAAAGGGCAGACACAAAGGAATGATAGGCAGGGGATAAGTGTGAGTAAGAAACATAATCGGCTATGGGATGCCGAGTGGTACAAGAACGAACAGGCTTACGAAGAGCAATAGGAAGATCCAAATCTGAATTGAGTGAATCAGAATTACCTTGGATTGCAGAGACAGATTGATCTGAGTTCAACTGGTTGCAGTCATGAGGTTGAGGGGCCTTCTTCCTTCTACTGTATGTAAGTATCTCTTTTTCTTGTTTACTGGAACCTTCAGGAGCATCAGCTGAATCTGGAGAAGTAACTGGCACAGTGGAAGTCTCACTAGGTTGACCCGGAATGTTACAGCTAGTAGTAGTGGAAGGTGATGAAATGGGAACAAAAAAGAAGGGAGAATGAGAATCCTCTTCCAACCCACTACTCTCCCCCTGAAGAGGATTCTGAGAAGATCGGAAATAGGGTTGAGACTCAAAAAAGACTACATCCCTAGTGACATATTTTTTCTTGGAGACAGGATCATAACACTTATACCCCTTCTGCATAGGAGAGTACCCCAAAAATATTCCCTTTGTAGCCTTAGGATCCAGCTTGGTCTTCTTTGGATCTTTCACATGTATGAAGCATGTACAACCAAAAACCCGCGGGGGAAGAGGAAATTCTGGAAGAGTGGGACACAAAACAGAGAAAGGGGTCTTCATACCCAATACCTTAGATGGCATCCGATTTATCAGGTAAGATGCAGTAAGAACAGCTTGAGACCAATATTGCTTGGGCACATTGTGCTGGAAAAGAAGGGCTCGAGCTGTCTCCAATAGATGCCTGTTCTTGCGCTCAGCGACCCCATTTTGCTGAGGGGTGTAAGCACATGATGATTGATGTAACATGCCTGCATCTTCCATGAATGAGTTCAGGGATCTTTCAAAGTATTCAGCTGCATAGTCTGAACGGAATTGCTTGATCTTTTTGTCAAATTGTGTTTCAACCATCTAGCAAAACATCGTAGTTATCCGAGGAACTTCTTCACGTCCTTTCAACAGATAAATCCAAGTGCACCGAGAATAATGGTCAATAAAACTGATAAAGTAACGGAAGCCATCAATGGAAACAATGGGTGAAGGACCCCAAACATCAGAATGAACCAAATCAAAAGGGGCTTGAATTTCATTACTAGAAATTGGATACATTGATCTACATTGTTTTGACATTTGACACACATCACAAATTAAACTCTGACTTAAAATGCCCTTACATAATTCGGGAAACAACATTGCTAAGGAAGAAAAAGACAAATGACCTAGCCTAGCATGCCACAAGTGCAGCCTAGCTATTGACTCCACACTTTCCAGACTAGTAGTAGAAGCTTGCAAGGCTGAGCTGACATCTTCATCAAAATAGCAGAGGCCCCCATGCTCATGACCACTCCCAATCGTTCTCCTCGTCAATCTGTCCTGGAAGACACAATGAGAAGGAAATAAAGTTATACTACAGTTCAAGTTTTTCGTAAGCTTTGAAACAGACAACAGATTTGAGGTAAGACTAAGAACATGTAGGACTGATTTAAGAGAGAGATCCTTGCTTAGGTCAACCACCCCCTTTCCAGAGATGGTGGAGAGGGACCCATCAGCTACTCTCATCTTATCCTGGCCAGACAACAGATGATATGTTGAGAATAAGGAGGACATATGTGTCATATGGTCAGTGGCTCCTGAATCAATCACCCAAGAGGTAGAATTAATGGAACTAGATGCACTAAATGCAGAGGTTGTACCTGATTTGGCAAGAGAGGTGGAAGCTAAAGAATTGTTCTTCAGACGGGCTAATGCCCGGCTGAGAACCTCTACCTCACTAGCTGTGAAGCCCAAAGTACTTGGTCCAGAGGAGTCAGCAGCCTGCCTTGCGGTGGAAGATGACACTGTCTGAATACTCTGTGAGTTGTCACTACTGTTGTTGGTGGCAAGATTCCCACTTGCTGTGTGGCCCTTATGTTGCCTTTTGTCCTTTCTCAGAGCAGCTGGCTTCAGATGAGGGTACAGGACCCAACATTTCTCCTTTGTGTGTTTCTCACCACCACAATGTGTACACTTGAGGGACTTCTTGTCTGAAAATCTATTCCCCTTAGTGGAGACTAAGGCTGAATGTTCTCCAGGTAGTTCTGTTGACTGTGTATGGAAGTCAACTTGCATCTCCTTTCTCCTTACTTCTTCATTCCTCACCAAGTAGTAGACATGGTGAAGCTCAGGTAATTCATCTCTCCCTAGAATCTGTGACCTTATACCTTCATATACAGGGTCAAGACCCGCCAGAAACTTGAAGGCTCTGCCCTCCTCAATCTGCTTATCATGCCTCCCCTTATCAATAGCATTTTCCCAATCCAAGATCAAATGGTGGTCAAGCTCTTCCTAGAGGCCTTCCAGTGTTGCAAAGTAGGTTGCCACGGACATGTCTCCTTGCCTTAGGGCTGCAATGTCTTGGTTCAGCCTGTAGATTCTAGCATTGTTCTTTTTCTGGCCATATGTCTTAGATACTTTCTCCCAAATTTTAGCAGCTGTGGGGAAGTGATGAACAGTTCTGGCCACCCTAGGAGTCATAGAGGCCAGCAACCAAGACATGACAGTGGCATTTTCCTTGCGCCACACGGTGTATTCAGGACTGCCAATTTCTGGTTGTTTCTTGTCTCCATCCAAATAGCCTGTGAGGTCACGAGAGGTAATGAACAGCATTGTTGAGACAGACCACTCTTTGAAGTTATACTCATCTAGCAGCACACTTGTAATCTGCAAGCTGTGCAAATTAGGGTTTTCCAGGTTTGAGGACCTTGTAACAAGTCTATTATCTCTAGAGGAAACTTCACCGGATAGTGAGGACATCCTGACTTCAGTCCAAGAGTTGTTCACAGTACTATAGGTGATTCTGTTAAGGACTGGCCAAATTGGTCACTGTGTTCACAATACGGGTACAGTAGCAAGTAGAGATCTGTAACTGAACCAGTTCACAGTGTTGGTAAAATTTTAAGGCTGCAACTGTGTGGTGCAAAAGTTGCCGCAGTTCTGGTAAAAGGTAAAGGTCTGTAACTGAACCAGTTTAGTCCAAGAGTAGGGCTGATAACCGACCTGAAGAAAATCTGTAACTGAAGTTGCCGCAGTTCTGTAAGAGTCTTGCTGATGCACTAAGACTGCAACTGTAGAAGCTGATGCACCGAAACTGCAACTGAAGCTGAAGGAGCTAAGTCTTTACCACTTGTTCTGATGCACTAAGACTGCAACTGAAGTTGAAGGAGCTAAGTCTTTACCACTTGTTCTGCACAAGTCTTGCTAGGGCACGAAGCTGCAACTGTAGAGGAAGTTCTCCCCCTCTCGGCTAGTGCTAGGACTGCTGAATCAGCCCTCAACCAGGTCTGTCCTATACAGACCTCTCTTAGTAGCCCAATAGCTACTACTTGCTGGTGTAATCTAGTAGGACATCTACTTCTGGGTCTTACTTCCCTTGAGTCCTACAACCAAGAGAAACCATAGGTTCGAACTTGCTTTACTCTCTTACACTCCTAGGTCTTCACTGCAGCAACCCAGAAAAGGAAGAGAGAAGATGAAAGGACAGCAAGAGAAAAGAGTGCGCCTGCTGAAACCAGGAAGGAGCTAATGCTCTGATACCATGTAATCTGAAGAGCTATACTCGAAGTAGCAAGGAGGAGAAGAGAACCACAGAACTGAAGAGAATGTCGAACTGTTCTATCCAGTCGACCAGTCCTTTATTTATAGATGAATATGGTACAAGGTACAAGAAATTACTGGGATGCCCCTGATTAGTGATGGGACACCCAGATGACTTAAATCATTAAACAGGATTAGGCCCAGGCCCATTAACACAAGCCCAGTTACAAGATAAGTTAAACATAAGAATGGGCTAATAAGAACTCTTATCAGCCGAACATCACTCTAACATTCTAACATCCAAAAATACAGAAATACATAAAATTTGACAAAATTCCAATTTTGACTCTTCCACTCCTGCATCAGTGTGAGTCTAACAATGGCCACTTCCAACAAATACTGGTGGTTATGTTCATATCCAGTCCATCACTTTCAAGATCCCAGATAACTGGGAACAGCATTGGATAATGTCCTTTCACTTATGATTGTGCAAAGGTGGGAAGCAATTTAGATTAATATTGTTCTATTGCTTCTAAATAGATAATGTGGCAGAAATTTATAGTGAAACTGTTTTTTTTTTTTTTTTTTTGATAAAAGGTAAGATTGAACCCTGGCATAAAGTTTTCCCTCTAAGACTAGACTGTATTGAAATATAGCAGGGAAGAGTGGTTTAGTCATCTAAGACTGTCAAGGAAAGTGTTGCTAGATTTGCTGCATCCCTGCCAAGAAATAGTTCATATGAGCTAATTCATGATGTTTTGTGCAATTTTCCAAGTTTAGAACATCCAGTGAATCCTTCCTTGTAAAGTTAAGTGTATAAGTTGTAAGTTCACACATTCCTCATAGAAAATAGCCTGTTAATTCCAACATTTTGGGAAAATGATAAAAAAAAAACATATAACTCTTAGGTGGAAAGATTTAACTTCCATGGAAATAGAAAGATCACATGCTATTTCATTTGAGAATCTTCTTATTTTGGAAATTATAACCTTCCTTTCTATTTATATTTAGAAAAGGTGCTGAACCAATTAAATTCATGTATGAAACAAATTGAACTTTCTACACTGGATATGGCTTTAAATAGAATGGATTGGAGAAATAGGATTCATTTAGCCAACCCCATGTAGTTGGGATGAGGCATGAATGATGATGATGATCAAATGAATTGAACTAAAACTACTATTGAGGATCTTAGCCCGGAACTGAACAAATTAGTGCCATGAATCGGATGAATCAAACTTCATGAATTAGATTCACTAGCCAACCTATGAATTGCATAATACGAATTACTGATAAAAAATGTATACTATGAATTGATCTAATTGTACTATGAATGTAGCAATAATAGTCAAGGATGCAAGGATCAACAAAAAGAAAGTCAGAGCTGTGGTTCAAGGAAACTGGAAGAGGTTTAAGTAAATTATGACTATAGTATAGTGTCATTCATGCCAATGGCATATTCTTTCGATAACTTTTTCTAACTATATTTTTTTGAATTCTTTATGGTTCTTAACTTCTTACGTGGCATGTTACTGTTTAACCATGACAATCTGTCTTCTAGTTTAGTCGAGATTGATATTTCTTTTTTTTGGTAAAAACCGAGATTGATATTTCTTTGAATTTATTAGTGTTTGATGTATTTATGACCAATGATTTAGTAACAAATTTCAGTATGATAATCTTTTTTTTTTAGGATCGGATCCTTTTTAGTTAAGAGTCCAAGTGTCCAACTATGGTGCATTTCCGGATATTTGCTGCATGCTAGATCAAGATTTCAACCGATCATGTTAAAAACATCACATGGTCTGCTTACTTTTTATTTGTTCTCATTTCACAAGGTGTACTTGCCATCAAGGCTTTAACAACATTAAAGGTGTCAGCTATGATGTGTTGTTTTATCACTGGTTCATGTTTTTTTTCTTTTATTTCAGAGTGCTGTTCATGCACCACAAATTTTGCCTTTAGTTAAAACTTAAAAATACTTCATTTGAACTTCAATTTAAATAATCAAGATTATTTTTGTTGGTTAGATTAGATGCATTGTTAAGATTGAACAGTTTAATTGGATGTTGAAGCTGCATTTGAGCATTTTTCTGCATGTTTGTAATGCGGTTTCTTTGATCTGTTTCTACTTTAAGTGAGTTTCTGGGGTTTTGTTCCTTCTCTGACTGTGGTCTTGCTTGCTTGCATGGACTGATTTACCACATTTCCCACAAGAGCAATGTTACTTTCATTTACAGATTTATTGTTTGTTGTGCTCTTAGATGATAGAGTCTCTTTGACCTTCATTTTAGGGGATACTTTGAAAAGGAGCTGTTGGTTTATGTTGATTAATAAAATATGTTTGTGTATGTTATCCAATTTGAATTTTTTTTGTAGGTATTGTATGCGTTGGGGTCTGTCAACTCCTACTAAAAAGTTGCATCAGTTTGCTTGGAAAAAGCTCTACATTCAGGCATGATCAAGTCTCTAGATCAATTTTCCTTGCATCATATAAACATTGGAAATGAAAATTATTCTTTGTAAATTGGAACAAAGTAGACACGTCCAAAATAGAACTATTATTGCTAGGAGATGGCTTATGCTGAACATGGGTAATTGAGAAGGAAATGGTGTTGAAAGTGAAAATAACCGTATTTTCTAATAGAAAAATATTAAAAAAGAATAATCATGATTAATTCCAAAAATTTTTTAAACATAAATATTAAAAAGGTAAAAAAGTAAGTGCTAAATTAAATAAAATAACATATCTTTTCCAATTATTATTTTTCTTTTTCTAAATAAAAGATTTTTTTTATAAATATAAATAAAAGCAAAATTGTATCAACTATATTCTCTTTTATTAATTGGTTAATGGTTAATATATTGCCAAAATGTGGCAGAGCCCAATTGGTTAACTTGAGCATGTACACATGTGACTTACAAATGAATTGGTTAATGGTTAATATATCTTCTTAATTTTTCAACAGTTTTACTAATATAATCTTTTAATTTAAAATAACACAACAATTTTACTAATATTCAATTAATATTAAAATTTTCTGTTCTTTTGAATCTATATGTTTTTAATGTTTTTTAATCTTTAAATTAAATTCATAAATTAAATTATATTTAAAACAATTTTAGTATTTTAATATGCATTACATTCATTCACTTTTTTGAATGAAATCAAATGCATTTAATGACTAATCTAGCTATCATAAAAGTATGGAAGCAAATCATTAAAAACATTAACATTTTAATTTTTTCAATGCCTTCATCCACTTTTTTTTATGAAATGAAATGTATTTAATTGCTAATGTAGCTGTCATGAAAGTAAGATAAAAAGTTATTAAAAATAATACAAAATAAATAAGTTAATGGAATGTCATTGCCCTTTAAAATAATCATTAATAGGAAAAAGTAAATGTTTATTTATTCAATTTTTAAAAAATCATTAACAAAAAATAAAGCAATAATTTATGAATTAGAAAAAAGATTCCATTTCCTAGATGCAGAAGAGGCCACTTGATACCATTACTTGCAAGGAGAGGGGGCCATGCCCCCATCCCTTTTGCTTTGATATATGTCATAGATTTATTTTTTAGATTTTAGTGATCTAAATACAAGAATAGTCTTAATCTGGGAGCTTGGAGTTGCCTAGTATATTATGTTTGATGCCTTTGACATTTATACTACAATTGCCAAATTGAATATGTTACCTTAGTAATAAGAAATATTTTTATATTGCAGCGAGATGAAGTGGACATGGTTGAATTTGTTAGGAATACTCCTTCTGAATTCAGAGAGTATTATATCCAAATGCAGGCAGCCAAGAGAAGCCAGGCTCCTCTTCTTTCACAGGTAAGGGGAAAAAGATCTTGAAATTGTTTTCTGATAAGCATGATAAAGATTCATATTATCATGTGGATACTGTATTCTTCCACTGTTGTGCATCTCAATTACATGTGGATGTAGTGGCTTGGAAATTATTAATAAGTTGTTCCTAATTAGGAAAACTCACAGAAAGATGATCCTATCACTATCATGCACTCGTGGATGCATGCTTATTAGGCCTGTTTATCCGATTCTGCTATTCGAAAAAATGTGTTGTGAAAATGGATTTTCTGAAAATTCTGTTCATTCTTGAAGTTTTTGTTGACCAAGAAAATTTGTTCTTTTGAATGACATTTTTCTCAAAGGAACTCCTAGTATGGCAATACAATGTTGTTAAGTTTTAGGTGTAATTTTCAATTTTTCTGTTTAATTCTCAAATAAAATAGGAATTAAGTGAAAATTGTATTTTTGAAAGATTGGAGTTTAGAAATTGCTCAAAGTTTTATTTTATGATGCTTTATTTTTTATTGAAATTTGAAATATCTATTTGAACTATATACTTTTTGATGGGGGCTTATAAATTGGGTTTAAATGCCAAGGGCAAGCCTTGCATTTGTGCCATATGCATGGTAGGTGCTGCCAAGAATCAAGATGCCTTATTTCTGTTTCTGATCCTTGCGTATTTCCTTTTGAATCTTTATTCTTTTTTGGCATGTCAAGGTGAATGATGACCGCATAATTCTAGACAAAACAGTGGCAGATCAAGTATCTATGTGGAAAAGCAGTCACGGCTTGACTGATGAAGTAGTTACTGACCATGCTTGTTCAGGGGAAACATGTTCTTACTACCAGATTGGAGATGTTTTCCTCTGTGAGAAAATTGGTCGAGTCCATGGTATGAGTTGTTCTTTATCATGAGTTTAGCTCACCAATCAATCCCTTGCTCATGGAATTTGGAGCTTACACATTTTTTCTTCTTAATTGCCTCTTCTGCAGTGTGTGACGATACATGCAGAGAAGTTGTTTTAGATGCTGACAGTGGGCTTCTGGTCTGTACAATATCTGGGCACTGTTTTGATAGAATGCTCTCACCTTCAGAGATGGAACTAGACACTGTGAGTAAAACCTATATTGGTCTATGAATATTGCAATGTTTCTCTTAGTACTTCCCTTGTTTCAATGTCACTATAGCTCACTTTGGGCTTTGGGGCCTTATGATAATAGCTGAAGTGGCTGAACTGAAAATCTTATTGCTTTGTCTTTTGGTGACCTTCAGAGATGGAACCAGACACTGTGAGTAAAATCTATATTGGTCTATGAATATTGCAATGTTTCTCTTAGTACTTCCCTTGTTTCAATGTCACTATAGCTCACTTTGGGCTTTGGGGCCTTATGATAATAGCTGAAGTGGCTGAACTGAAAATCTTATTGCTTTGTCTTTTGGTGACCTTCAGAGATGGAACCAGACACTGTGAGTAAAATCTATATTGGTCTATGAATATTGCAATGTTTCTCTTAGTACTTCCCTTGTTTCAATGTCACTATAGCTCACTTTGGGCTTTGGGGCCTTATGATAATAGCTGAAGTGGCTGAACTGAAAATCTTATTGCTTTGTCTTTTGGTGAAGAGGTTTTTAGGGAGGTTGTGCACTCCTTCATGGCTGAAGCCGAGGTTGGGTAGATTACTATACCCTTGAATATTTTATTGTTTAATTTCTTTATTATCTAATGAAAGACAGGGAATTGAGTCTTTCAGTTGAGCATCTTCAGCCATTATCAATGAGCCCCTTAATGTGTTATTTTTTGGGTTGTTTCTTAAAATGACCTGCTTAGTTTGATAGATTCTTGTTTCCTTGTTTGCTACTCCAATCCCAGTCATCTTCATTTTATCTTGTAAAAGCTGTTGGGATTGTTGACTAGAAGGTATATTATATTCAATAATTCATAAAAAAAGAGAGATTGAGGGGGATTCCCCTGCCTCCCATTCAGAAGGGGGACAAAGCTTGCTAATAGGGAGAAGATTATTCAAGACACCATGAGTGAAGCCAGAGCCCATGAACTTGGGTGCAGTCAAGAAGATTATTCAAACTCAAGTGGGGGCCTATTTTCTGAGTTAGATTTATTTATTTTTTCTTTGTTAGCACGTGTTTTCTTGTTTGTTGAACTTATTAGGAAGATAAATCCTATAGATCTCAAAGAGAAATATCATTGTAAACTGATTTTTGATCATTGTCCCATTCTTTTGACATGTGATGAAATTAGAAAAGGGCTCATCCCATTTCATTTTGAGAATATGTGGATTGTGGATCACCCACTCATCATTCAAAACCAATGTCACTCTTTGTTGGGGAATAATCAGGTTGACAGGTGGGAAGACTTTAAGTTCATGCATAAACTATGAGGTGTCAAATCTGAATTAAAAACGTGGAATATAAAAACTTTGGTAGAATTTAATAAAGGAAGAGTCAAAATTTAAGTCAGATTGAAAAATGTATAGGGAGGAATTAGAAGAGGGCTGTGGATTATTAGAAGAGAATAGGGGAGAAGAGTCAAACTTAAGGCTGAAATAGAAACAATAACTAGGAGGGAAAGGATTAGTGGAAAATAGAAACCAAGATGTACATGACTAAAAGTGGGGATGGCAGTACAAGATTATTTCATTCTTTGGTCCAATGTTATCTATGTGTCGATTAGTCAATTGAGGGCCAAACTGACTGCATCACTAACTATTAGTTGATACTCATAACAGTCTCTTAGGACAACTAAGCATCAACTAGGTTAGTCAAAATTGACTAATTGGCTAACAACTAGTCAACTTAGTAACCACAAAATCATTTTAAAGCTTTATTTGTTTGCTTGTATACGTATGCATTTTCTTATATTCATGCTGTTGCTTTAAATATTTGTGATGGAATACAATTAGATGATGGCATATTAAAACCATGAAATAAAAGAAGGCAGTAGAGGAGTTCTTTTAAGTATTCTTCCATTCAATAATGTGTTGGTTTGGAGTTGCCATAAACAAAGGGCACATCCAATAGTTAAGGTTGCACTCTTCTTTAGAAAACAAAGGTTCTGATTCCCTATCCTAGACTATTCAACCTAATTTTTACTTTGTTTGTGATAACTATAAGCTAAATGTTCAATATCATTCTTTCCTTGCATAAAGACCATAATAGAGAATTGCATGGCAAAGACAGCTCATTGGGTGTTGATAAAGAAAAAAAGAATTTAAAAGTCAATTACTGGATAATATCCTAAAGGGATTGACTGCTGTGGCATGTTTTGAATCCCTCAATGTCAGACTCAAAGTGGTGGAAGGAATGCAAGAATGGGAGGCTCACAGTCAAGTCTCTATATAATGCTTTGGTTAGGAATTGGGTGGAGCCCAATTCAATCAAAGGTGTTTGGGGGAAGCCAGTTCCTCCAAGAGTGGAGGCATTTGCTTGTCTGGTATCAATGGGTGGAATTCTCACTCAAGACATGTTGAAAAAAACGAGGGTTTCATTTTCCAAACAGATATGTTTTATGTATGTCTGTGGAGGAGAATATTCTTCATTTTCTGTTCTAGTGCAGCTTTGTGAGAGGAATTTGGGCTTATTTCTTCAAACTCTTCAAAGTGGTCGGATGGTTGCTGAATCTTTGGAAGGCCAAGAGCTCATGGAATACTAAAGCCAAAAGAAACAACAGATAATTGGCTGTTTGTTGGGAGGTATGAAACGAAAGAAACAAAAGAATATTTGAAGGGAGGATGAAAGCAATGAAGAATTAGGGGCGCTAATCAGCTCAAAGATAATTGGCTGAGTTCTACTTCTAATTCTTCCAGAATTTGGAGGCCTCAGGAAAGAAGACTTGGGTTTTAAATTTTGGTGTACTTTGAGTGTTTGATCATTTATTGATAAAAAAAATGTTTGATCATTTATTTTAGATTAGTGATCTTTGTTGTTTTCTCTTTTTGGGATCCAGTTTTGTATGTTGGGTGGTCACACCTTGTCACCTTAGAAGTTGTACTTTGTTCTATTTTTCAATAAATTTCATTCTTTATTTTTCTTTGTAAAAACTTCCATTACCACCAGTTGGATTCCTCTTGAGATGGGGAGATTAAAATTAAATTGTGAGGGATGCCATCCATGGAAACCCGGGGCCATCAGGAGTAGGGGATGCAGTGAGAGATCACAATGGCAACATCCTTATGAGCGCTTCACAAGACTGATTGGGGTTGGTAATTCTTTGAGATCTGAGATCCATGCACTTCTTTAAAACCCAGGGCCATCAGGAGTAGGGGATGCAGTGAAAGATCACAATGGCAACATCCTTATGAGCGCTTCACAAGACTGATTGGGGTTGGTAATTCTTTGAGATCTGAGATCCATGCACTTCTTCAATGTCTGAAAATAGCTTATTCACTGCGTTGGTCAAACCTGATTGTTGAAGGGGATTGCAGAGTGGTGATATGTTGGATGGAAATTTCAAAATGAAGGCCCTTCAGCACACCATCAGGAGATTAGGGAAGCCTTTTGTTATCCGATTTGAATTGCTTGTTCAAGTGATTTCCTCAGTTAGCCGATACTTTAGCTGATACTCTTGTAAGAGATGGAGTAACCAAGACCCATATTTTTTGGAGAATACCAAGGCCGAGACATGTTGTAGTTCCAGTATGTCTATATGCTGTTTCTTTCTTGTCAGCTTTAAGCTGTTTGTACTGTCTACTCTCCATCCTGTCATATACCGAAAAGTTTCCGTTTTTAATTAATACAATTCAAGGTTAATGATAAAAAATCATTCTTTCCTTGCATGATTGTAGTCTATATTAACTTATTTATGATGGCATGAATATCTTAAATTTAGAATGTATCTTTTTTATTGACTAGGCAGCACCTAGGCACCGACTAGTCATTGAAATGACCAGAGAGGCCAAAACAACTACTCATCGCTTTACCACATTGATAACACTTCTTTGGCCAATTGCAGGAGGCAAAAGAATCACGTAAGGAGATTGGTAGATGGTGGGAGAAAGAATCTAGATCAAGAGGAAATTGGAAATATTTTTATTGAACATTTTAAAGGATTATTTGCACCATCATGGTGTAGGAAACCAATCTTTGAGGGGCTGGCTTGGGAGTTAAAGTGTGGATGAGGAAGTTGGAAGAACCATTCGCTTAAATAGAGATTAAAAGTACAGTTTTGGGAATGAGTAACCTGGATGACTTGATGAAGGTTTTCCATGAATTATTGATAAAAAAAAAAAAAAGGTTTTCCATGAATTCCATGACAGGGGAAGGGTGGGAAAAGGAATGAATGCTAGCTTTATCACCCTAATAATGAATAATCCAAATACAGAAGCCCCATGTGGTTTTAGGCCAATCTACCTCACCATAGTGTATACAAGATTATTACAAAAGTGTTGGTGTTGAGATTGAGAGAAGTGTGATACTTTGGTCTCTGGAGAGCAAGGGGCCATTGTCAAGAATTTCCAAATCTTGAATCAAATACTATTTGTGTTAAATCTGTGGAAGCCATCCTTATTCTAAACATTTTAAACCAAGTTGTATTGGTTCCAGCTAGTGAGAACGGGCAAGTGTTGCCTCCTAACCCTTGTACCTTTTCTTGTTCTATTTTTAAAGCCCTTCACCAAGTCTCTCTCTCTCTCTCTCTCTCTCTCTCTCGAAATGTAAGGTGAAGTATTTCATTAATAACCAGTCCAATTCAACATCTTCCATCGGAGAGATTTATGGAGGGGACCCTCCCCAAAAATTAAAGGTGTTTTGTTGTGATGCTGCCCTTCAAATCTGGGGCTGTAAATAGGTTGGATTGCATCAGATGTTTATATTCGGATTTGACATTTAAATCAAATTGAGAATGCAATTGGATATTGAATAGCATTAATGAGTTAAGCTCAAAGTGATCAAGATATTACTGAAAAAAATAAAGTGATCAAGATATTATATATAACTTCAATATTGTATATAATGAACAAATGAGTTGATAATAACTTGTTTGAAACTTGAACCTATGACTCTTTACTATAAAACAAAATTCAAATCAGATTTACTAATGATTATAATATAAAATTCAAGTATATATATATATATATATATATATATATATATATATAAACCATTTGTAATTAAATCAAATAAAATCAGCTTATATTGGGTCAGATTGGGGTATTATCCAATTTCAGATTGAATTTGTAACACCCTTAACCAGATCCACTTCGAATTCGAATTCTGACTATTGGATACTGTTTGCAGCCCTAATCAAATTATTAACACATTTGATAGGCTTCAAAGAAAGCAAAAGGTCTGATGCATACTATATCCCCATTTGCGTGATATGTTCCTTGCCTAAAGAGTGGACTGTGAGAAACCAAGAAAAAACAAGTCACCTATTTCTATCTTATCCTTATTCTTCTCAGATTTGGAATCGCTTCCTGTCTTTGGATATCTTAGATAGCCCTACCAAATATTTTGGAGCTGTTTGGCATGTATCCCTTTGAATCCCATCCAAAAAGAATGAAGGTGTTATTGGCACTTCACTAGAAATTCTATCATTTGGAGCATTTGGGGTGAGAGAAATGCAAGATTATAATCTGGGGTATCCACCTTTTTGGGACTTGGGAATGTAATGTAAAGCTTTTTCATAGCTTAAAAACAGTGAAGATTTGTTGGCCTACAGCTGTGTTGTATTGCCATTGCTGGCCATCTCTTGGACAACTTGATTTCTTATGAAAATGAATGAAATACATTTTTAATTATAAAGAAACAAATTTGATAGAAAAATATAAGAAAAAAACAAATGAAATGTATTTAGTTGACTTCATAAATAAATATTAGGGTGAATTACAGATGCGCAGCCTATACTTAAGGGGTCAGTGTGGTGCTTAGCCCCCCAAGCTTTGTTTTGTGACAGACCCCCCCCCCCTCCCCCCCGAACTCTTAGACTACATTTTCTATCCTCTTTATGCTCCTCTCAACCCATCCCCCTTACCCTTTTCTTTATTAATTTTATTAACCCTCCTAAACTCTGTTGAATTCCTGTTGGTTGTTAAGTTCCAGGCAAGACGTCAAACTAACAAGCTGAGTGCTTTGTGGCCTAATTCTAACTTGAACAAGTTCATTAGTCACCTCAATTAGCTACTGTTTGGGTTGGTTCAGCATAACTCATCCTTAATTTTAGTGGTATTGAGTTAAAGAATTTTCCAAGTCAAAAATACATGTATGATTTTGCCTTTTATGGTAATTGCAGGAATAAGAATTCAACAACATAAAGATCTTTGCTTTATCTTTAGGAATCATCATCTCAACATGCTGTAGCTTTTTCTTGCTTTAATTAATAATTCCAATGTTATATATAAATATATATATATATATATTTATTTATTTATTTTACAGGTATTAGTTAATAGTGATTAGCTTTTTCACTTTTTATCTTTTATTTTAGAAGTGGGCTTGGATAAATCCAAACTGATGGGATCTGATCCAAATCTGAGACCCCTAGATCTGATCGGATGTTGGATTGGATTTGGATCTAAGTTTTTAATAATCAGATTGGATTTGGATGAGGATGGATCTGACCCAATTACAGCCATATTGGTCCCAGCTATTTGGGTTCTTGGGATGGGTAGGCTGGATATGGACCTAACCTCAGCATTTTTATTTATTTATTTTTTTCACAAAATGGCTGCTCCCAACTATTTGGGCTTTTGGTAGGGGTATAAAAAGACTTTTTTTCTTATAGTGGAGGAAAATTCACTCAAATAAAAGAAAGGAGAAATACAAGTAAAGAGAAATCACCAGAGAAAACAGGACCAGCAACACTAGCCACTTCATATGAAAGAAAACAAACTCTTTACAAAACCAAAGCCCAACAGAAATAGCCTTACAAGCCCACCTAAAGGGAAGGCACTCTACCCTTCATAAAGATAAAACAAACACCCTGAACCTTACAATAGTCTAACAGAATAGATACACAGCTCTGACCCAACAACCACACCCCTATCCACCCTAACATTAACCACAATATGGTAGCAAATGCCTATGGCACTATGCTCGTCAAGCCCCCTGAAAAATATCAACTCCTATCCCTCCCTGACTATCCATCTCGTTTACATTGTAATGCTCCTAATAATCCAAATTTGTGGTTTCAAAAGGACATGAGTTGACCAAAAATTAAAATCATCCAAAAAGTTTTGAAATTGTTTCTGGATAATGTATTGGAGAAAACATATTCCATGGATCACCCAACCCCAAATTTCAAACATTTTGCTCCTATTGCTATTGAATATTGGATAGAATGTGCTGGGGGCATGGACTTTTAGACAGCAAATGAGAGAGATTTATTGTTTAGCAAGGGCAGGAGTAATCTTTATTTGGACAAGGAGGTTAGCAACAGTGTGGCTAATACTTTGGCAAAACAGGGAACTCGAAGGGAAAATCTTTTTTGGACTGTACTGTAAATTTTGGGAGAAAATATGGGGTCAACACTCATGCTATGAGTGATTGGCATTGTACTCCTTTACTAATTCAATGAAAGTTACTGTCCATTGAGCCCTTTTTCGGATACTGCAGCTTTTTGTTTCAGTGGTAACTGTTTTTCGATGTGTTTCTTGCATTGTGTGGTAACTGTTTCTTGGATATTGCAGCTTCTGGTAGATGTGATTTTTTGAGCTCTTTTCCGAACTTTTTGTTTCAGTGCATTGTGAATATCCTGTGTTGGATCATAGCATTCTTCTGTTATTGCACAAAGAACAATCTAGTTTCACTTAATTGGGATGACGATTCTGAAGTAAAAAGGACTTGACATAATCATCTTGCATTACTGGATTAAATCTGATGGTTTTTTACAAAATTTTAGGAACAACAACAAGGTGGTGTAACGGATGAAGCAGAACCATTTATGGGATCTGGCCGATTTGGTAAAGACTCAGTCCCCTTACTTTATTCATGCATCATTGTATTTTATCTATTTACTTTTTTAGATCTTTTCACTACATGCTTTTTGGGAAGATAAAATCATAGAGGTTAACCAAGGCCCCAATCAGCTATCAAAAACAAAAATTATGAGAATTCTAAAACTTCAGGCCATCCAATTAGGGGTGAGCACTAATTCGGTTAACCAAAAAAACCAAATTAACCAAACTTTATTATCTTTAATATGTATATTAACATATAATACATATATAATATGTATAAAATATATTAAATTGTATTATATTATATATTAAAATATATATATATATATATAGTGTAGAAATTTGGTTTTAACCAAAATAACCAAAAACTGAACCGGAAATTTCGGTTTTTCAATATTTTGGTTTATTTGGTTTGGTTTTTAACCGAATAAACTGTTTGCTCACCCCTACATCCACTAGTAATAATTAGATTAAAATCCAAGTCAATCTGGGAAGGCAATGGGATTTGATATCAAATAATTGATGTGGTGAATACAGATGACTAGACAAGGTTCACTTTTTCTCCTTCATGTGCTTCATATTTCCAGTATTTAAATCTTATTTATTGAACAAGTGAAATAACAAATCTTATTTGTTTGTTAAGATTTAATCTATCATATTTATTGAATTATTAACAGCTATCCCCTCAACATCATTCTGAGCAAACCCTTACTATTACCTTAGCTTCAATACAAAGTGTTTTTGAAGGGCACAATAATCTGCTAAAAATCTGAGTGAACCATCTTCATTTTATGTCCAAGATTCTCTCTGGTATCCTAAATCTTGACGATGTCAATTTCTCATCTTTCTTCATTTCGTGTGCTTTTCTGGCAGCGCGTGCTTATCTGTTGGGATATAATTGTGCTGATGAGAAGGAACTGGCAGCAGCATTGAGGTTTTGCTGATCTGGTATTGTGTGCTTCTCTTTGCATGGTAGAGATGAATTTTGATTGGCAGGATGAAAGACGGCATCAAATTTCTTTTGCCAACAAAGTTTTATAATTGCATCATATTTGGAACCATTTATAATACTCATCAGCTAATTTTCTCCATTCTTACCCGTCCACCTTCCCCTCCCCAAGAGGAAGTGTGCTGAATAGAACCTCAATGGATTTCATACTCAGAAAAGAAAATAAGATCAACTGTTTTTTAAGAAGGATACCATTTGATTGAAGATGTTGAGAGGTGTTTAGTGTGGATAAGATTATAAATTAATCAGTATGTGTTTTTTATTTATATCTCACAAATATGGACCTAAAGTGTTTGCACATTGCAGGAATATTATTAGCTTGAAAATGGAAAGTCTAAATTCAACGCAGATGGACTTTTCCCACCATGTGAGCATTGCAGATGCAAGTTTATGGTCTTTTATATTTATGATTTATGATAAAGGGTTAGAAATGACAAAACCCCCACTATAGTACCCCACCACCACTATACTACCCCTTTGTATTGTACCCCCAATTTCCCCGATGGAAATTTTTATTGGTTTTCTGAATGTATTGTCCCAAACCCCCACTATAGTACCCCTTTGTATTGTAATAGATTCCCCCACCTATCTCTGTTTCCGGTTATACAAACCTATAAAAATATATGAAGTGGAAGAATCTATAAACCCTCCCCCTTCCAAAAAAATCCTAATCACAACTCCCACACCATGTTCAGAATATAAGACGGGCTTCTATCCCCGCATAACATTTTTCTGTGGCACAAATATTTAAATTCACACTAAGAATTTTATCACAAAAAGAAAAATGGAGTAGTGCTTTAATTGAAGAATTCCTTGGCATTAAGGGTCCGTTTGGTTTACAGTTGGAATTGGAATCAGAGTCAGATTGGTCTATTCCTCCCATTTGTTTGGTTCAGATGAGAATTGGAATTAATTGGAATGGATTCTCATTCCCAAGGGAGGGGGAGGGAACAGTCATTCCTTTGAATGGGGGAATTCCGTTCCACCATGAATGGAAATGGAATTAATTCTGCTCAACCAAACAGATGAAATCAGAATAGGCCATCTTGATTCCTATTCCCATGAATCAAATAGATTCTAGAGAGAACTTTAAGAGGATGTTTGGAACCGTGGGCGTTTTTTCAATAAACATTGCCACATAAGTGTCACTTCAGCATTTGGCTCGATAAACGTTTCTTGGACTTGATATGGGTGCTTGGTGTGATCGTTTATCAAGAAAACACCGATAAACATTTCTTTGTGGTTTTTCATGCAAGGAGTCACTCTCGCTTCCCCCAACGGCTACACATTTCGTGAAATGTGAAGCGGACATGGCACTAATGTGTAAGCTGATGTGGTGCTTGAGGGTCCCAATCTGGTGCATCACGGATCTATCATTTTGACAAAAAAATAACCTGCCACAAACCTTTACCATGACAAACCATCACTCTCGATGGTCGCAGTGAGGATGACTTGCAGAGAAGAGGTTCTCACGCTGACCGGAGGTTGTGAACGCCGGTAAGTTTGCTGTCAACACCGTCAAATCCCCCGCCTTGATTCTGGCAAGGTGTTTTATACTGACCACAAGGCCTTTATTAAAACATGATAACAACCATTAGATGAAAACGTGCTCTTTAAATCATAAATTTAAGAACCAGCTTTTAGGTTTTAGTTTCAATTTTGAAAACAAAAAACACAAATACAATCAAGAACAGTCTTTCTTTGTTTTTTATTTCAGAATCAGATTGCTTTTGAAGGAGTTGTTTTCTAGTAATACCCATCATGAAGCTAGCCAAAATGTGGCATTAATCAGAAGAAATATATTACTGGTGCAATTTGGTAGTTATTGAATTCATAAGCCATTGAACTTGAGAAGCAAATCAGGGTGGATCAATTTGAAGTTTATTTATAAGTTAGGAGAAACCAACAGTTATGTGTAGGACAGAAGATGGATTGAAATGTTTGGACCATGGGCTTGGGCTCCAATGCAGTCCACCACTTATCATTCAATACAATGGGATATTGGGATAGAAGATGATTGAACCAGAGACGAAAATGGGAGCCAATTCACAGTATTGGGAATGTAATATGTTTGTTTTGA
Organism: Nelumbo lutea; assembly: GCF_056320005.1. Taxonomy (NCBI): domain Eukaryota; kingdom Viridiplantae; phylum Streptophyta; class Magnoliopsida; order Proteales; family Nelumbonaceae; genus Nelumbo; species Nelumbo lutea. The sequence continues at coordinate 26,844,242 of NC_142690.1, read as the reverse complement.
CTTCAACATTGGTTAGGATGATAAGCTTTTTGTTTATTGACAAATTTACTTCAAGCGGTAATTCAGTAGACAATTTTGTTTGAGCGTTCAGTAGACATCTTGGTGGTTGAGAAGCCTCATTTACGTGGGGTCATCATTGATTAATCCAAAAATTAGAAATACATCTTCACTAATCCTCTTTACAGCTTTGAAGCATATCATCTCTCAATAAACCTTTCATCACTTATATGTCTCAGTACTCTCGTTATTAGGGATGTCAATGGGTCGGGCATGGGTAGCATTTCAATTGTATTTTTAAACACGCTTTGAAGATCTAAAATCCATTAATTTAAGTAAGGAAATTGTTTTATAAATCTAAGATGTCACTTTTCCATTTAAAAAAAGAAAAGAAAAGAATCAAAATCAACATGTAAATAATTGACAAGTGCCTTTAAACGTTGTTTCTTGAAACGCCCACAAAATGCCCAACCAAATAATGAACATAAAAAATGCTTGAAGTGGCATTTATCATATAAACGTTTATCTCATAAACACCCCCAACAAACTCCAACAAAACCAAATGCCACTTCAGCATTTCTCTCATTATGCGGATCCATGCGTATAGAGACTTGTAAAAGCAAACAATAATTTATGTGCACGTCTATCGCTTGGGGAAACTTAATTTTAGTGCTTCCACCAATAAATAGGCATTTATTCATTGTTTTGCTGATGTGGTACCTAATGGTGACTAAATATCAATAAATTAATTCATTATTGATTTTTTCGATTTTATAAACAAATCAAATACACACATTTAATGAATAAACACCCATGATTCCAAACAAATATGAGGAAAACCATAATACCCTCTCAATATATAATGGGTGTACTTCTGTCATGTTAGTTGGTATTCTTACTACACGCTTCTATTTTGTCAAAAGATTACTGAACCCATAAACTACACACTTTTGACAATAAGGCAGCAAAGAGGGTGACTTCTCAAATCACAAACCATTCAAAATTTTTCAAATTATATTTCATATATTACATGTTTCGGACGTTGCAAATGCATTTGATCATACCAATGTTCTTTGGGCATTTGTAAATGTTATGTCGAATGCATGGCCAATTTAGAAAGTTAAATAGGTTCCACCAACATAAACGCGTTGGTATTGTATAGAAAATGCCCCTCGAAATTGATATTTATCCTCTCCATAAGAAGGAAAATTTAGGACATGTCAAGTAGGAGTGCAATTTGGGCGGGTCCAACCTAGAACCCGAACTGATTCAGTCTGAAATTTTATATGAGATGGGTTTGGATTTTGGTTATCGGATTGGGCTCATGTCCAAGACATTGGGTGTTCCCTTAGGTAGTCGAACCTAGCCCCGAGTCCAACCCGACCTTATCCCAACCCAAGCCCGGCCTGACTATACACATATATTCATACATATATAAATATACATTTTACATATATACACAAAGATTTGCATATATATTTATCTCTCTATATATATACATGTTTGCATAAATATATATATATGTGTGTGTGTGTAGTTTTAGAGTGGATTTGTTGACCCACCTGAACCTAACTTGGGCTTGAGCACAACCCAAGTGCATTGAATTATAGTGTGTGTTGGGCTCGGACTAGGAAGATTGGGCTTGATCTCGGGCTCAAGTCTTATGCCCAAATCTTAGGGTTGGGCCTGGGTTGACCAAAAACTCAACCCAGCCCACTTGACTTGCACCCCTATGTAAAGCTTCTAGAAATAAGTAGGGGTGCTCACGGTTACCGAACCAGTAGTACCGGTTTTTGGAAAACCAATAACTAAAACCGAACCGAAACCTATCAGTTAACCGATTGACCAGTTCAATTAATCGTTGGTTCGGCTCATCAGTTTTTTGGTTTTTTTATTTTTTACAATATATTATAAAAATATATATATAATAATAAATTATAAATATATATAAAATATTATATTTTAAATAATAAATAATATATCATATGTTATAAATATATTTATATATAATGCATATTTATTAATTTATAGTATATAAAAAATATAAAAAATATATATAATATTCATAAATATATATAAAATATATAGGAATATATGTATACCGGTCAATTTGGTTAACCGCCGGTTTTCTGTATTGGTTAATCGAAATTGAACCGGTACCTTCAATTTTTTGAAAACACTGAACCAAAACCAAACCGATCGATTCGATTAATCGACTTTTCAATTCGGTTTTGGTCGGTTTTTTCGGTTGGTTCAGTTTTTCGATTTTTTTGCTCACCCCTAGAAATAAGTTAAAGGCTTTATGGGAACTAGGAAGGCTTCAGCTATGAATATATGATTGAGTTGCATTGAGTTGGTTGTGTTTCCAAAGCTACTAAAGCTAGTTTCAATGGAAAGTTGAGTTATTTGCTGAATGAAAGTGCCTCCAACTAGGGGTGAGCAAAAAAACTGAAAAACCGAATCCATCGAAAAAACCAACTAAAACCAATTCGAAAAAGTAGTTAACCGAATTGGTTGGTTCGGTTTTGGTTCGATGTTTAAAAAAACCAAAGGTACCGATTCAATTTCGGTTAACCAATATAGAAAACCAGCAATTAATTGAACTGACTAGTATGCATATATTTCTATATATTTTATATATATTTATGTATATTATATATATATTTATATATTATAAATTAATAAATATGCATTCTATATAATATGATATATTATTTATTATTTAAAATATAATATTTTATATATACTTATAATTTTTTATTATATATTTTTATAATCAACATTGTAAAAATAAAGAACTTGGAAAACCGATGAACCAAACCAACGGTTAATCGAACCAATCAACCGATTAACCGATTGGCATCGGTTCGGTTTTGGTTATCGATTTTCCAAAAACCAATAGTACTGGTTCAATTACAAAAAAAGGTCCACGGTCCGAACCGTGAGCAGCCCCTACTTCCATCTTTTCGGGTTTTCACCGAACATAGTTTCTAAGTTTTTTGTGTGGGGGCCCACCTTGTAAAGCCATTAAGCCAGAAGCCGTTAGATGAAGGCTCTTCCAAACAGGCACTTAGAGCTCATTTGGAAGGGCTTCTATGTTTGGGGTGTATTGTGTTAATTGAGCTAAGGTGGTTGAGCACGGAGTTCTAGATAACTTCATATTTGAGCAGTGGTTTGGATGTTTAGAAAACCCACGTTGACTTTTTGGATTTTTACCAAACACAGATTTTGACTTTTCTGTATGGGGCCAGCTTGAAATGCCAAAACCGCATCCCTAAAGCCCTCCCAAATGATCACTTTGTTGTTTGGACTTCATTAAATTTCTAATATCGCAACCTATCAGTTAACAATTGAGTCTTAAATATGGAAATTATCAAGCAATGTTGCTCTACTAATGTTTTATTAAGAAAATCTAAACGTGTTATGTCAGTAGTTAAATTTTTATTTTCTTCATGCGGCTATGCAACAGTGGGGTAGGGGTGTCAATTGTACTGGATTTAGATCAATCCGATTCATTCAAATGTTAATCCATTATAAATGGATTAGGTCCAATCCAATCTAATAAATATTTTGGATCATTTTGAACTAATTCAATTCAATGTCTGCACCATCTAATCTATTCATCGAATTTGTTTTAATTTAGATTAATTCTAACCCAAACCTGGTTATTTGACACCTATATCCTCATCTTCTATCAATGGATTAGATATTGGCTCAATCCAACCCCCAATACAAATTCATTATGGATGGACTAGGTCCAGTCCAATCCAATAAATTCTTTGAACCATTAAGTCTGAACTGGTCTAATTCGATATCTTATTGGTCTATCCAATCCATCTAAGTTGATTTTGATTTAGACGAGGTCCAATCCATAATCCCCCAACCTTAGTAATAATAGGATTTGACCACAATTTTCTGCTACAACCAGTCACAAACCATACCAATTGAGCCAGGTAATAATGGTTAAAATGAAATGAGTGTTTTTGCTCATTGTAATCAAGGTTCAAAGTATCCCAACGTATTGGTGTGTACCATGCAATACGTATCAGTTTTTAGGGTCACCAATACGTGTCCTAATTTAAACAAAGCTCATTTAATAATTTTAAAAGATAGCAATATACTCAAGTGCAAATTACAAAACTGAAAAGTTCAAAAAAAAAAGAAAAGAAAAAGCGTATCAAGCTGATTGGGTGCTCGTTACTTAAGGTTGAAAGTCAAGCCTGGTCAAGTTGGATTGAGGTCAACCCTAACACAACCCGAGTTGTTGAACCCCCAACCCTAGCCTGACCTTAAAATTTCAGGTTGGACTATGCATGTTAATTTAATATTAGGATTATTATGTGTAAAAGAACATGATTATATGTTTTAGAAAAAAAAATTGCCTTTAACTTAAAATTTTTTACATACAACATACATGCATATATGTATATATATATATATATATACATGTAGTATACATAAATATATATATTTATGGATGCATAGTTGCATATAAGAACATGCATGAATAGTGAATGCCCATTAACATATGTGCTTACATTTATAAATACATAATTATATTTTTACATGCAAATATGAAGTTAAGTTGGGTTCATACTTTTCAATCCTAGCCCTAATCTAAATTTCAATCAAACCCTACTATTTTGGGCTAGCTTTGAGCTAACCTAGCCCAAGTTGCAGCCCTATGATACTCAATATCTCAATACTTTGAACCTTCGTTGTAGTAGGCAAACAATGTTATAGAGAAAAGAACATTTTTTTTAAACAAAACAGCTAGTGCGTGTGACTTTGGATAGATCTAATCAGGTTATGCATGCATAAATGTTGGTTTTCAATTATGATTAATGGCCCTTCTTTAGGTTATTTTCACTCTTCTAGAGGGCTGAGGTAGGGAGATGTTCTCTCTCCTAACATTTATACTTGTCGAAGAAGTTCTAAGTAGAATCTTGTCTATTATTTTTAGTAATTGTCATATTCCCTATTTTGATCTCCTTAGAGGTTGCATTTAGGTTTCTCACAATCTCTATGCAAATGACTATAATTTTTGGTAAATCTGAAAGAGGTCTTCAAAACCTAATGGCATCTCTTAGGGTTTATGAAAAAGCTTTTGGCCATTAGGTAAGTCAAGAAAAATCTTGCTTCATCGTGCATCCTAATATTACAGGGTTCACTGAAAAAAAAATGCCCTATTCACTTACTTGGGTGCACCAGTTGGTATAAAGTGTTTGAAGTCTAGTGACTTTGATCCTATTGTGGGAAAAATTCAAAAAGGAGTTGAAGATTGGAAAGCTCTATTCACTTACTTGCATCAGCTCTTTGCCAATTTTTTATGGGGGTCTATTGAGTTTGGTAACAAAGCTCATTGGGTTGGATGGCAAAACATTTACAAGTTAATTAATGAAGGTGGTCTTGGTATTAGATCACTGAATGAGATTGTCCAATATTTCAAACTTAAGGCTTGGTTTAGACTCGTGCAAAGGAACTGTTTATGGGATAACTACATGCATGCAAAATATGTTAAATCCACTCCTTTGGCTATTTTTTGAACAATCTTGACCAAATTTTGGAAGGACATGATGGAGCTATAGAGAATCTACAACTGATCTACTATTGGAAGCACTCTTTTATCTTGTCTTTTATCTATCATATACTTATTTTATTATTTCTTTCTTACACTTGTAAGAGACAAAACTATCCTTTCACAATATAACTTTCTTTGGGTGTGTGGCTAATCTTAGACACACCCTTTTACTTGTTCTCTCTTCCAGAAGACATGGTATCAAAGTAAATTCACATTCTTCTCATCTGATCGAACTTCAAAACTAGCGTTTAAAAGGGTATTTCAAAAGCATTCAGATCTACTGTTCGACACCTATTTGGATCTCTTTTCAAGGCTGCTTTGATTAGTACAAAGCTCATCTGTTTTCTCAAGAAAGATACCATTCAGGTTAGTTTTTTCTTTCTTTTTTCTTTTTACTCACAATTGGCTGAACCAAAAGACTTGGGGCTCTAGATCCTGTGTAGGGTCTTTTATCTTCCTATCTAATTTATTTGGAATTTGGACAGTTTCTAGAAATTACTCATTGTGGAAATTCCACTTTTAGTATTATGTTGAAGGGCAGGGTCTTTGGGGTCATAATGGTAGAGATGGAAAATTGACTCATCTCTGTGGGGCTCTGCCTCGCCCCGCCCCAGTTAGGGTGGGTTTTTTTACTATTGATTGAGGTTTGGGGCAGGTCTCATGGAAACCTGAAACTCTGGGGATTGGGGATAAGGTGGGGATGGTATAATATATGTAAAACTATTAATACATACATACATATAATAGTTCCAGGTAGGTTTAAAAAAATAAATTTGTAAGTATGTAAGTAGGATGACCGGGGTAGGGCAGGGAAAATTTGGGGATCCTTGTTCCCTGTGGGGATAGAGGTGGGATTTCGATTTCTAGCCCCAAGTGGGGTTCGGGGCGGGGATAGGGTGGGGTATTTGAGTTTGGGGTCAGGGACAGGGCATGCAAAACCCAACTTTGCCCCGCTCCGCCTTGTTGCCATTCCTACATATTGATGATTCTTCACCTAAACCTAATGACTTTGATACCAAAAGGCTAAAAAGATGGAAGATAAATTATGCTAAGATAGTTTTATGGATTCTTGAATTGATTGCAACTGATATTGACATTCCAATGAGAGGCCTAAAGACTGCAAAATAGATGTTTGATTATATGGAAAAGGTCTTTTAACAGTCTAATCTTTCTAGACAATATCATGTTAAAATTGAGATTTTCCTATACCCATGGAGAGAATAAGATTTAGGAGTAATATGTTGGGTCTATAGCTCTATGGACCTAGTATGAAACTTGTGCACATGGGTGAATCCTTGATAGACTGTTGTGCTAAAACTATGAATAGTCGCTTTCATAGAAAAAGATCTTGCATTTTTCTAATGCATTTGCAACCTAAATATGAAATGATTAAGTCTAATATTGTGAGTAGAGATATAACTCCAAGCCTAGTTGTTATCCTAGGAGAACTTCTGAAAGAGGAGACAAGACTTTGTGATCCAATCAACTATCAATGAGAAGCAAGATTTGGGACCAAAGACTATTTTTCTTGCAAATAAGATCAAAGCCCAAAAAGGATTTGCCTAAAGTGTAGTACTATCAATGTAAGAAGTTTGGTCATGTAGAGTCTCATTGTAGGAAGTGGAATACATGACCCTACTAAAAATAGTAGGGTTACATCATAATAGAGTGCGCCATCACATCCACCCCTAAGGGAGGTACCTCTTCTTTAGTTGTGCCTTCAACTAAGAATGAGCCTTATGGTGTTCTTACTGAGGGGAAGGTGTGGTAGTTAGTATTTACAATTATTTCCTTTATGTTTTCGACCATTGGATTGTCTAATGAGTCTTTTATATATTGTTCTTCACCTAGCCACATTTTAATTATAGACTTTGGTGCTTCTAATCATATGATAGGAGCACATTGTGATTAGTATATTAAATCTTAATTGTAGTAATTTGTTCTTACGTACATCAATCTCTTCTTTGTTTCATCTCTCTAAAACCCTTCTTGTTCCTAAACTTACTACTAATTTAAGTTCTATTGGACAACTTGTTGAGGAGAATAATACCGTATCTTTTTCTCATGATGGTTGTTTGATTCAAGACCAATGCACTAGGACAATGAAGGGGAAGGGGCATAGACTTGGATAGCTATTCACTCTAGTGTTTGAGAAGACACTGGCTTCATCTGTTTCATCTTATTTATTTTCCACCACTCCTAGTTCAAAACTTGTTTACAAAAGTAATGAGTGCCACTTATGGCATAGGTGCCTTGGCCACCATTTTTCTAATAAATTATAAATTTTATTCTGCTTTAGTTGTTTTTCTACTAAATCTACATCATTTACTCATGAATAAATCATACATTTTAGGTGGTTTGAGTAAAAGCCACATCATGCCTTTTTCTTATTTTTACTATACATTATAATGTTCCTTTAAATTGATTCACAATGATGTCTTAGTCGTCTCCTAATAAGTTCACGGTTGGGCTATAAATATTTTGTAACTTATGTTGATGATTGTACTCACTATACTTGGATATATTTTCTTTGATAGAAATAAGAATTTCTTTCACATTTAAACTTTTCTAGTAAGAACTAGTTTTATACAACTATTGGCATGCTTCATTCGAATTTAAGGGGGAGTACATTGATATAAACTTTCAAATCTTCTTGAGGGAATAGAGAATATAGCCACAAAAGTCTTTCCCAAGAACACCATAGTAGAATGGGGTAGAAGAATACACACACACAAAAAAAAAAAAAAAAAAACATACACTAGGTGTTGTGAGAACCCTGTTGTAGGACTCCCATGCTCCTACTTCCATTTGGATGTAAGTGACCAATGTGATTATACATCTCATCAACTTGATTCATTCTTTAGTTCTTAGTAACATCTTACATTTTCAAAGTTTTTTCCATCATCCACCAAACTTTTCATCTCTTCATTTGTTTGGGTGTGTGTGTTTTGTCCATCTTTATCCTCATAAATGGACTAAGCTCACCCCACAATTTTCCCTGTGCATTTTCATGAGATATTGTTCATACCATAAAGGGTTTCTTTGTTATGACCCTCAGGCCCGTCAGGTTAGGATTTCTAGAAATGTTGTGTTCATTGAAAATGCCTCTTTTTTTAATCATATTACAAAGTGTCCTACTCCCATATCAATTTTATGATCCTTTGATATTGTAGGTTCTTTAGTCTCCTCATTAGCTTTTTCTCTATCTCTTTTTTAGTATGTTAGGAAGTAGATAAGTACTCCAACACCTATTGCCCCACTTCCAATACTATTAATTTAGAGTCATTTTTCTTCTTTTGACACTATAAGTTCTTTTCTTATCTTTTCTTCTAAAGTTTCTTCATGCTTTCCACCTTTGTACCATTTTACTCACATTTGTAAGCTTCCCGCTATGATTTTTTTTATCATAACTCTTTGTTTTTCTATTTTTTCTTCTATAGGAATTCCTAAAACTCAATAGCAAACCAAAGCTATTCCGCACCGGAAAGAAGTTATTGATGCCAAAATTCACGATCTTTAGGAAAATGATACTTAGGGTTTGGTTTCTGATCCTCTAAATGCTTCTATCGTTGGTAATAGATGGATCTACATTATGAAATTGAAATATGATGAGAGTCTTGATAGGTATAAACTCGTTTGTTAGAACAAGGGTATAAGCAATGGTATGGTATCAATTATGATGAGACTTTTACCCTATTTGCTAAGATCACCACAATTTGAATTGTACTTGTGGTTTTTATTGTTAAGTAATGGGACATTTCTAGGTGATCATTTAATTATCATTGTATACAAAAATCCTAGCAAAAAGAGGAGGTAAAATAAAAATTTTCACAAACCCTAATGATAAAATCGCATAATGTGAGAGATCCAATTTCTTTCTTGAATCATTTAGGTCTATTGGACTATGCTAGATCAAATCTTTGGATGAGGGATGGTTATAGTACTAAACCTTTGATGTCCACAAGTGCAGAAATTGAAGTGATGGTTCAAATCCAAGCTTTGATCCTCCTAAGAAAGATTGCAATAAGTTGAAGATGACACAACTTTGTATTTGCAACTTCAATTAATCTCCAAAATTTCCAATAACAAAGGTGGTGTCTTTATCATGAATTTGAGTGATACTTTCACCTAAAATATTTCTGAAACAAAGGTATATTGGATGCCCAAAAGGTCTGGTTGAATGAAATTCTAAAACCCTAGAAAAAATATCTTACAAGACTAGGATGAATTCAAATATGTAGAGGGAACAATACATGCATCAATCTCCCTTTCATTGTTTTATTATATAGACATGAAAATATTGCAAAGAGTCCTCTCTAAATCCATATAGGTTTCTTAACCAACTTTTAGCATCCAAATGATTCTAAAATATCTACTATTAATGGGAAATGCCAAATTGTATGGCATGGAACCCATTCTTAATGAGTGAACCAACTTAAACCCTATTCACTTAACACTTATGTATGTGGGTTGGCCTCTTAAAAGAAGCTAGACCATGTGGCTAATTTGCTTATATCAATTATGGGCTTTAGTGAATTAGACCGGTAAGTGTCTAAACACTTGTGTACTTGGGACATTACCATCCTAAAGGCCTGAGTCCAATTGGTTTAACCTATTATATGATTATTAGATTAAATCAACCCAACAAATCACTTATAATAAATTTCCCTACTAAAAATACTCGACACTACATATGGGAAGGACATTTTCTCTCTTAGTTTTTATGACATGGTGTCTAACCTTTAATGGATCCTTATGAATGTTCATGTAACCTTATTGCTAGTATATTCAGGTATTTATCATGAGAAATTACACATAGGATTCTTTTTTAACCTAGTAGCAAATCCTATCACATTAATCATTAGTTGAAATATCATTCTTGAATACCCCCCAATGTACCTAGGTATTTAACCCTAAGGATGTCACTAGTTGTCATATCAAAGATAGAGAAGTTTGATACTCAACCTAATACTAATATCAAGTCTAAAGATTAAATGGAATATCAATTGTTCCACTTATCACAAGGTCTAGGAACACAATGGGTTTGGTCTAGTTTGATGCTTCTTGTAAACATTCATTCTTACACCTTGGGTCACAACCCAAGTAGCTAAAACCTACTTCTCTACTACCTTGGGTAGTGTGAGAATGATAACCTTGTAAGGATAAACGCCCAAGTCTATCCACTAGTTGTTAAAATTTAAGTCCATATTATTATGTGGCCTCATACATAATACTAATATGAATTAAAGAGTAATTTAGTAGAATAAACCATGACACATGAAATGAATGAGCTTTTATACATAATAAGTTATGTATAGTACATCAATTGGAGATGAGGGCATCCATTAGATGGATATTAAAAATGCTCTCTTGCATGGTCGCCTAAAGAAGACAGTGTTTATGAAGCCTCCACCTAGATATTATGATGATCTTGCTATGGTTTGTTGTCTTAAGAGATCTCTCTATGGTCTCAAACATGCATCTTGAGCTTAGTTTGAGAACTTTCAGTGTGTTGTTATGAAGCCTTCACTTTTTATTTATACTTAACCTCAAGGAATCACTCTTCTTTTGTTATATGTAGATGATATTCTTATAACTAGTTATGACCATGATGGTAATACTCACCTAAAGAATCTTATCAGTTAGTCCTTTAAGATGAAGGATCTTGGTTTTCTTACCTACTTCCTAAGCTTGGAGTTGTCTCATTCTTCTTAAGGTTATTTTGTAAATCAGTATAAGCATGTGATTGGTTTGGTTTAATTGGCTCATATTGCTGAAGATAAACAAGTTGATACACCTCTTCAAGTCAATCTTAAGCTTTCCACAGATGATGGTGAACTTCTTCTAGATGCTATTTTATATTGGCAACTTGTGTACAATCTTATTTATCTAACCGTTACCCATCTTAATATCTCTTATGCTACCTAAGTGGTTAACTGGTGTGTCAGGAAGTATGTCATTAACCACTTTGGAACACTAGTTTAATTATTTATAAATTTTTCTGATTCACAAACCAATATAAACACAATAAATGGGTGAAAATGGGTCATATCCACAAAGAAGCAAGAGAAAAACCGTTATGTACTTAGATCCGGGAAAGAAAATATAATTGGGAATTGCAGAAAATAAGAAAATAAAATTTATTAATGTTGAAATTAAAGGATCGGAATTGAACAAGACAATAAATAAAATTTAGAAATTAACAGAGTACTGAAATTAACAAAAGAAATAAATAAAATTGATCCAAAATTCGGATTCAGTGGCGGTAGCTGCAGATTGGCCGACAGCTTGTAGGAACCCCTCCTAACAAGATAGGGAAGTCCTTCCCCTCTTCAGCCCTCAAACCCCTTGAGACACCTTAGCATTGAACCAGACGAATTGAGATCTGCAAAATAGAGAAACAAACAAGAATTAAATCTAAAAGAGTGCTAAAAAAATAACGGAAAAGAAAATGAAGAAAAGAAAAGAATAATTGATCAGATCACGTGGCGATAGTTGTAGATTAATTGAACAGCTTGTAGGAACCCCTCCTAACAAGAACTGGGCGTCCTCTCCTTCTACAACCATTGAACTCCTCAAGAAACCTTAGCCTTGTAAACTGGATGAATTGACCAACCCGTTCTCCAGGGCCCTTAGGGTCCTTTTTATAGAAAATGTGGATAAAACTGGGATTAGAGAGAAAAAGGGGGGCGAGAATTGGCTTTTTGCAGAAATATGGGCACCCTATGGTTTAGAATGGAAGATTAGGATTGTTTTAAGGTGATCCTAAGGTTGAAAAGAAAAGGAGAGCGCACCCAATATTATGTAGGGCAGAAATTTAATGGCTAAAGGCTAAATGGTGAAGATTAGAAGTTAGGTGGCTCTCTAGGGTTAGAATGCTAAAAAAAGAGTGCCCTATAATGGATGGTGGAGATTAGAAGGGATGGAAGGTGAGGATTTAGCAGTTAGGGGCGACTAGGGTTTGTTAAGGATGAAAAGAATGAGTGGACTAAGGTTTTCTAAGGAGAGGGGAGTATGCTAATATAGTAGGAGGGGTGTCATTCTAGGTTTAGTAGATAGGAGGCACCCTCTTGTGCTCAGTTTTTTCACAAAAACACATCGTCTCTCTGTTGGACTTCACACTAGCTTTCCAAAACTGCATTGTAGTCTTGAAACTCCCTAGTTTTCCCCAAGATTTGCATAGAGACCCTCAGAGGTCACAATATTGAATTTAACTGGGAAAATGGGACATTTTGCCTATTCTAAGGCCAAAAATACCCCTGAAATGATAACATTAGCAATGCGGTCTTAAAATTATACTGAGTAAAGAGACCATTCCCATTGCAAGATCATCCCTAACAAAATTAGCAAAGTATTCTGATTTCAGAATTCTCAAACTTTGTATAGATCAGCATTGGGCTTGAGGGGTAAAACTGTCATGCTTTGAATATTACAGAAACTTGGCTTAAAATCTTATATACCCTTCCATTTGCAAACTGCCTCGGTAAGCTATGATTGATTTTAAAATCAGGCAGGTATTGCTGAACTTGATATGAACACACACACACACACACACACACACACACACACACACACATATATATATATATATATATATATATATATATATATATCTTCTACCATTTGATGCAAATCTCGACACTTTCCTTAGGTGAAGAGATCCGGTTACCAAGTGTTAGGTGATTGTCTAGGGTATCCATTGACTTTTTATTCTCTCTCATTTTTTTTTGAAACACTGTTTAGCGTAGTCCACTGTCTCTAATAATTTGAAGAATTTTTGTGTCTGATTTCTCAATCTTTCTCTTTTTATCATTACAGGGGCAAACTTGGGAGTTTTCTAATTTCTAAACGGTTTCGACAATATTCAAATAAGACTAATTTTGACTCCTATCACTTACTACCAATTTCAACAAACTTCAATATTCTTCTATTAGTTTCCTCAACTTTTTCTGTTTGGGAATCTCTTTTAATGGAAAGAATTTTTAAAATTTTCAATGAAATTTTTAGTTTTGCATTTCTAAAGGCTTAGCTTCAATTTTTCTCTCTCTTTCCTCACCCCTAACTTAAGTGCCATTGTCCCTAATGGCATGACTAGAATGTTGCGAAGGACTTGGGCCAAAGGGAACAATCAAGAGGGTTTTCCCAAGGGGTTCAAGGTCTGCCAATTGGTCTTGAATCAAAAACTAAAAACTCTAATCCTAATAACAATTGGAAACTACGTTGGGTTGCCTCCAAACCAACGCTAAGTTTAGCGTCTTCAGCCAGACTCAACTGGATCACTCAGCCTAAAATTATCAACTCTTCTACTCTCAGATACTCCTTCTATGTATGGTTTAATCCTTTGACCATTGATCTTGAACATAGTTTCATTCTTAGGATCAACTATTCTAACCGCACCATGATCGAACACTTTATCAACAACAAATGGCCCATCCCATCTGGACTTTAATTTACCCATAAACAACTACAACCTAGAATTAAAGAGCCAATTTTTTTGACCAGGTTTAAATGTTTTTCTTGAAATGTTTTTATCATGGAACACTTTCATTTTGGCTTTATAAATGTGAGAGCTTTCATAAGCTTCATTGCGAAGTTCTTCCAGCTCGCTTAATTACAGAGCCCGGTGGGATCCATTTTGGGTTAGATCAAAGTTAAACTTTTTGATGGCCCAATAAGCCCGATGCTCTAGTTCTACAGGAAGATGACAAACTTTGCTGAAGACTAACCTATAAGGAGATATTCCAATGGGAGTTTTATACATCATCCGATAAGTCCAAATTGCACCGTCCAATCTGTCGGGCCAATCTTTTCGATCCAACCTAACATATTTTTGTAGAATACTCTTCATATCCTGATTGGAAACTTTCACTTGACCATTCGTTTGGGGATGGTAAGGGGTTGCTATCTTATGAGTGATTCCGTATTTGTGGAGCAAAGCATAGAATTGCGCATTAGTGATATGTAACCCTCCATCACTAATGATTGCTTACGGACACCCAAACCTAGAGAAAATGTTCTTTTGAACAAATTTCATTACAACTTCGTGATCATTGGTCCGGGTTGCTATCGCCTCAATCCATTTTAACTCATAATCAATGACCACCATGATGTATTCATAACCGGATGATGGCAGAAATGGTCTCATGAAATCAATACCCCAAAGATTGAAGATTTTTGCAGTTGGAATGGGATTAAGTGGCATCATGTCTTTACGGGACATATTCCTGACAGGTTGGCATCTTAGGCAATTTTTTATTGAAAGCATGGGCATCCCTAAATAAATTTGGCCAATAAAAGCCATTTTTCAATACTTTGGCCATCGTTTTCTTCCCCAAAAAGTGCCCCCCAAAAGCAAGAGTGTGACAAAAATTGAGGATACTTTGGTGTTCAGACTCAAGGATGCATCTACGGATTACTTGATCTGAATAGATCTGGAATAGCTCAAGGTCTTCCCAGATATAATATTTAAGCTATGAGAAGAATCTGTCCTTCTCATTCTTGGACCACCTTTCAGGAATTTTACCCACCACTAAATAGTTGACAATATGAGCAAACCATGGGGGTGTACAATGGGAAACCGCCAAGAGGTGTTCATCTGGAAAAGAGTAGTCATGCACAAGTTCACTCTTTTCAATTTGAATTTTGGATAGATGATCAATTACTACATTTTAAGAGCCCTTTTTATCCCGAATCTTAAGGTCAAATTCTTGCAAAAGAATGATACATCTGGTGAGCCTAGGTTTGGCCTCTTTCTTAGATAACAAAAGTCTTAAGGCCGATTGATCAGAGTAGACAACAACTTTGGTGCCCAATAGGTACGGGCGAAACTTTTCCAGAGAAAATACTATAGCTAACAGTTCTTTCTCGATAGTGGTGTAATTCAACTGAGCCACAGATAGGATGCACTCGCATAATATACTATCACAAGACATTTATTCACCCTTTGTCCCAAAACTGCTCCGATGGCGTAGTCAGAGGCATCAAACATTATTTCAAAGGGCAATGACCAGTCGGGAGGTTGAAGGATTGGGGCTTTGGTTAGTGCCTCTTTCAAATAATCGAAAGCCTTAAGACAAGACTCGTCGAAATTCAATGGGAAATCCTTCACCAAAAGATTGCATAGAGGCCTAGAGATCTTGTAAAAGTCCTAAATGAACCTATGATAGAAACCAACGTGTCTAAGAAATGAGCGGATTTGCTTGACAAAGGTAGGAGGTGGGAGTTTAGAGATTAGGTCAACTTTTGCCTTATCTACATCGATCCCTCATTTGGAAACTATGTGGCTTAAGACAATACCCTCTTGGACCATGAAATGACTCTTCTCCTAACTGAGTACCAAGTTTGTCTCGACACATTATTGAAGAACTTTTCGTAAGTCTTTCAGACAAGTTTTAAAGGAATCCCCAAAGACAGAGAAATCATCCATAAATATTTCTAGAAAGTTACCTACCATTTCCAACAAAATTGCCATCATATACCTCTGAAAGGTTACTGGTGCATTACGTAATCCAAACGACATTCTTCGAAAAGCGAATGTGCCATATGGACAGGTGAAATTAGTTTGCTCTTGGTCTTCATGGTAAATGACTACTTAGTTATACCCAGAATACCCATCTAAGAAGTAGAAATATTTCTACCCTGCAAGTTTTTCTAGAATCCGGTCAATAAAGGGCAGAGGGAAGTGGTCATTTTTTGTGACGGCATTGAGTTTCCTAAAGTTGATGCATACTTGCCATCCTGTGGTAAGATGGGTGGGGATCACTTCACCTTGATCATTGGTGACCATGGTGAGTCCACCCTTCTTAGGCACCACCTGCATAGGACTTACCCAACTACTATCTGAAATTGGGTAGATAATACCCGCATCCAACCACTTGACTAATTCTTGCTTGACCACTTCTCTCATATTTGGTTTCAACCGCCTTTGCATTCCCCTACTCGGTTTGGCATCCTCCTCCATATAAATATGGTGCATACAAATGGACGGACTAAGACGTCAATCAGTTTCCCTTCTTGTATAGGGGTTAAATTGGCTACTATAATTACTGGTAGTGTTTGGTCAGGTCCTAGAAACACATACTTAAGGGAATTCTAGCTGCGGAAGAAATTCAAGAGAAGGCACGGGTGGTTCACTCTTTAGCTCTGGGAGAGGTTCAACAGTAGGCCAAGACCAAAATGGGTGTGGGGACTTTGTTAAAACATTAGCTTCCTTCATCGGGTCATCCGCAATGACCGGTTCGGTTTCTCCATGGTTTCTACTTACATTTATTGTACAACAATCTTGTTCTGGGTAGGCAAAAGGACTTCCAGACTCATATAGGTCTTCACACTTTCCCTCCTTTTGAAGAGCTAAGATTTCTTTAGTAGTTTCTAACTATGGAACATTGGAGGTTGTAAGATCTTGGTATTGGGGAAGACCTAGGGATTCGTCTCTGGGGTCTACAACCGGCTGACTAAGCATTGAATCATTTTCCCACTGCAGGTTAGCTTCCATGAGTTGAATTACTTGGCTCTCTAATCTTAGGATTGACTGCTGCTGAGCTAAGATCAGCTGTTGGAGCTGCAAAAACCTATCATCAAGTGAATCGGTTTGATAAGGTTGAGGGGAGGTTTGACATGGCTGAGTCAGTTGAGTCGTAGGGTAATCATTGTACTCACAGCGAGTTTGGGCTTCAAACCATTGAGAGTGCACATCTGGCAAGGTGGGTTCTTGGGCTTGGGCCCAATAAGCGAAATTGAACTGATTTTCCCACCCAGGGTTATATGGACTAAAGGATGGGTTAGCATTGCGTTAGGAAAATCCGTTAGCTGCATGTACTTGCTCTAGAATAACCGGTTGACAAGGGCTCGCCGTAGGGCACTGACTAACATGGTGGGCCGGACTTGCACAGATGGAACATGTTGGGCAGGATGACAATGTTGGGAATGGACTAAATTGTTGACGACATGCAAAGACTTGGTCAGGTATTTGGGTCATCCCATTAATCTTGTCCAGTTGTCAAGATACATGGTTCCAATCTATTTGTGGCTTAGGTTGGAAGTAGTTTCTCATTTCACAAACTCTAGCAATTGAATTCATTTTATTTTGTTTTTAAATTTGAAAAAAATATTAATATTTTTTTTTGAAATTTAAATTCAAATTCAGATTTTAAAATTTAAATTCAAATTGAATTTTTAAAATTTAACAAAAAATACAAGAAATTCAAACACACGACCTACGGGCTAAACTAAGGTTTCCTAAACTAGTGGCTCAACCAATGTGAATCCTCTTACGTTCACTTGAAATTACACCACTTCCTTTTGTTAGCCAGGTAAGAGGTGGGGATATGGGAGGCTCCCCTTGCTTTCGCAAGGACCTAATTAAGTAACCACAAAACTCCCTTAGCCTTACCTGTTTAACCTCTTTCCTTAGATACCAACCACCGGTTATGGAAAGTAATTACAAACTTCCCTAAAATTCAGCACACTTTTGAACCAAATGTGAGGCTCCTTAAAGGATCTTGCTATCCAAATTCTAAAATAGGGTTTAGGGTGAACTACACGTGAAGGGTGGTGATTTTTGGGCCAAGGAAGGGTGATGAAATCCCCACCCTATCTTATTTAAGTTGGATTGCCCTTAAATGGATTAACGAAAAAAACACAATCAAATAAAATGAATGCAACTAATTACAATGCATGAATAATTATTTCTAAAATCCAATTCAGCAATATAACATAAAATAATAAAGCAAACTAATTAAGCAAAAGGAACAATTAAAATAATAAAAGGAAAACCTAACACATTCACAACTAGCGATGATAATTTAACAATTAAATAAACATATATGAAACCATAAATGGTGGGATGCAAATGCAAAACTTTTAAAATATTAATTAATTTTTTTATTTTTTTTATTTTTTAATTTTAATTTTTTTAATTCAAAAATTTTAATTTAAATTTCAAATTTTGAAATTATAATTTCAAATTAAAATTAAAATTTCAAAATTTGAAATTATAATTTCAAATTAAAATTAAAATTAAAATTCAGATTCAGATTCAAATTTAAATTTAAATTCAAATTCGAAAATTTAAACAATTTCCTATTTAACAATTAATTATTCAATTAAATAAAAAAGAATTAAATAAGGCAAAAAATAATTATAACAACCAGAAAATAAAAGAATTAATTATGCTAAAAAGATTAACAACTACCAAAATAAATTCTAACAAGGAAATTGCTATTCTAAAAATTAAATCAAAAATAAAATAAACAAAAGAAAATTATGCGGCAATAAATAAAATAAAATAAAATAAACAATTTTTTTAAATAAAAGAAAAACACAAACCTTATAAGACAAAAATTCGAACAAGAAATTAAAATAAAAAAGAGAAATAGATCTAGAAACAAAACAAAAGAAAAATAATACTAAAAAAATAAATCAAATCTAGAAAAATTAATAAAAAATTCGAAAATCACTATTCTACCAAAAAAAGAGTTTGAGATTAAAAACAAAAAAAATTAAAAATAAAATGGGATGAGTACACCTGAAACGCAATCCAATTTCTCTTATCTTCTCTTCTCTCCCGTAGTCCCACAATGCTCCGGTACCCCACCTTTTCCTATTACGTCTTGCAAAATCAAAGAGAAACAAGAATTAAACTAAGATAACAGATCAAGTAATCAAATGAAAATAAAAAATAATGAAACAGATCCAAACAAAGTAAATAAAAAATTTTCTCCATGCTTCCCTGGCAACGACACCAAAACTTGGTGTGTCCGGAAGCGTGTCGTTAACCACTTCGAAACACTAGTTTAATTATTTGTAAATAAGAAAATAAAATTTATTAATGCTGAAATTAAAGGTTTGGAATTAAACAAGACAATAACTAAATTTCAGAAATTAACAAAACAATTTAATAAAAGTGATCCGAAATTCGGATCCAGTGGCGGTAGCTGCAGATTGGCCGGACAGCTTGCAGGAACCCCTCCTAACAAGATCTAGGCATCCTTCCCCTCTTCAGCCCTCGAACCCCTCGAGACACCTTAGCCTTGAATCGGACGAATTCAGATACGCAAAACAGAGAAACGAACAAGAATTAAATCTAAAAGAGTGTTGAAATAAAAATAATGGAAAAGAAAATGAAGAAAAGATAAGAATGGTTGATCAGATCCAGTGGCAATAGTTGCAGATTGGTTGAACAACTTGTAGGAACCCTGCCTGAGAAGAACTAGGTGAATTGAGCTTAGCCTTGTGAACTAGGTGAATTGACCAACCCCTTTTCCAGGGCCCTTGGGGTCTTTTTATAGAGAATGGTGGA
The DNA here is from genome assembly GCF_056320005.1 of Nelumbo lutea. NCBI lineage: Eukaryota > Viridiplantae > Streptophyta > Magnoliopsida > Proteales > Nelumbonaceae > Nelumbo > Nelumbo lutea. Next base: position 26,824,365 of record NC_142690.1, on the reverse strand, counting down.
TAAAACTGGGATTAGAGAGAAAAAAGGGAGGCGCCAGCTGGGTTTTTGTAGAAATATGGGCACCCTAAGGTTTAGAAAGGATTTTGTTCTAAGGTGATCCTAAGATTGATAAAAAAAATGAGTGGGCACCCAATATTATGTGGGACTGAGATTTAATGGCTAAAGACTGAATGGTGAAAATTATAAGTTAGGTGGCTTTTTAGGGTTAGAATGCTAAAAAGAGAATGCCCTATAATGGATAGTGGAGATTAGAAGGGATGGAAGGTGAGGATTTAGTAGTTAGGGTCAGTTAGGGTTTGTTAAGGATGAAAAGAATGAGTGGAGAGATGCCTTAAGGTTTTCTAAGGAGAGAGGAGTATGCTAATACATTAGGAGGGGCGCCATTCTGGGTTTAGTAGATAGGAGGCTCCCTCTTGTGTTTAGTTTTTTCACAAAAACACCCCTTCTCTCAACTGGACTTCACACCAGTTTCCCAAAAACTATATTTCAGCCTTAAAACTCTCCAATTTTTCCTAAGATTTGCATAGAGACCCTTAGAAGTCACAATATTGAATTTAACTGGGAAAATGAGACATTTTGACTATTCTAAGGCAAAAAATACCCCCTGAAATGGTGCCCTTAAGGCATCAAACTACAAAGTTATCATTAACTAGTTCATCTCTTCTCTTAGATATCTTTGAGGCACTCTACCTTATAGGATATTTTTTCTCATCATCATCATCACCATCATCCTTAGATTTGACTACTTATGTTAATGTTGATTGGGCATGATGCCCTGTCACAAGAAGGTCCACTCCTAGGTGATTCTCTTGTTTCCTAGAAGTGTAAGAAATGACAAATAGTTTCTAAATAAGTGAAGATCTCTTTAAACAATGATGAAGACAAAGTGGTGTTGTTATGTGATTAGTAACCAAGGTATCCGACTTGCTTCAAAGTGTTGCTGTTGTGGTTGGGAAAATCTCAATCATGTTTTTGTTAATGGATATTTGGTTAATAAATTATGTTAAGGTCCCTTTCATCAATGCTCAACATGTTGTGAATAGGATAAAATTATGATGGGGTCATGTAATTAGAGACTTGCAATCCCATCACTGTGCTAGAATTGTTCCCCTAGTTTTATTTTGAATTGTTTGGGAAGAGAGATGCAATCATAGAATGGAGGGTAAAGAAGTTGCATCATCAATTCTCATTAGAAGAGTTAATAAATGGATATATATTACCTAGGAGTAGCTCTAATAGTCAGTAAAATGAGAGAGAATAGACTAAGATGATTTAGGCACGTGTATAAAAAACCAACAACTATAATAGTTAGAAAAAGTGATTTGTTACACATTGAAGGGGTTAAAGTGTTTGGGGTAGACCAAAAAAGGACATGGTAGAACTAGTAAGAAATGGTTTAAACACTAATTAATAATGGATATAATTTTAAATAGAACAGATTTGAAAAAACAGGATTCATCTAGCCAACCTCACATAATTGGGATAAGACATGAATGATGACAATGATATATAAATCAGTTGTATGACCAACAATGTTGTATGGAGTAGATTGTTAAATGGTAAAAAATACATCTAAAAAATTGGTGTGGAAGAAATGTAAACACTTGGATGGATAAAATGAGAAAAGAAACTGATTGAGCTATGTATTTCATGGGTAAAATATGAATGAATAATGATGTATTTTATTGAAATAAAATGCAATATTAAAAAGTAATTTATTAAGCTCAGTTTGAAAAAAGTACAATGTACAGTACAAATACATACAAAATAATACAACATACAAGGTTTTTGTACTCTACTCGAGACATTTTGACTCGGTCGATTTTTCCGCATTCCTCAACTTTACTCGGTCGATTTTTCCGCATTCCTCAACTTGACTCGGTCGACTCTGCCGATTTCCAAGTTACGAGAAATCTTATATTTACATGCTGTCTATAGCTCCCAACCTGTCTATACTCTATGCGTGCTAAACTGCATTCCTAGAGTGGAATAAACGGGCTTACCAGGAGCGGGTGATGGGTGAGTGGGCGAGCTAATTACAGAACTGAAAAACTGGAAGAAGAAAAGGTCTGTACTTTTAGTGTTTGGGGATGATGGGCTGCTCTCTTCCTTTTCAAATTCACGCTGCAGCAGCTGCCGCCGCCGTCGCAGGTATTACATGTACCCCAAGAAGTGCTCTCATCTCTTTGGCTCCTCGATGCCTCTTCCTCCTTAACCCCAGCACCACTGGTAGTGGTAAAAAGCAAAGTTCACCACATCATCATGAGTGTGGAACTTCTGGTGTGTCGGAGCTGAGCAGCCCCGAACTCGTTGATATGGAGTATGCCGACCTCAAGCTTAGTGAGAAAGTCGGCCAGGTGTTTGATGCTTCGCCTCTTTCTCTCTAGCGTGCGGGTTTTATTCTTGCCTTAGCATTTTGTTTCCTGTTACGAATTAGAAGTAAATGAATGTATGAATGATGAGTTGGTATATTTATTTGGTGGATATGGGGGGTTGACGCAGGTGGGCAACGTTCGAATCCGGCAACATGTGAACCCTCTTAGCTCTTCTTTCTCGGTAAGCCTTCGCTGAACTAGAGGAATTGCTCGTTATCCGCTCTTTGTGAGTTTTTGATGTTCGTGTTTCACAGCTTCACAATGTGTTCGGAATTGTAAATGCAGAAAGAAAGAAGAATTGTGTTTGATGTTTTTTGTGTTTTTGTCCTTTACCGGTGTAACAGGTCCCTGCACAAGCGCCAAACTGGAATGAAGTCTTCAGAGACTCCACGCTGCCGCTCATGGTGGATATCGGCAGCGGTAATTACTACTTCTTTTGCCACTACTGCATCCTATTTGTTCCTTCTTTCTACTCATCCATAATATATAGTACGATCGTACTCTTTTTTTACCCCTTGATAGAGGATTCCCCAAGATAGAAGCATGTTTACGTAGTGTTAGTACATGATAATGATCTCTTACCCGGATTCAGTTCCTAATAACTTGTTTGATTGCCATCTAAACTGATTTCATATTATTGTTTTCCTTTGCATTTTAGACCACAGTCCACCATTCAAAATGGATCCGTACCCAATTGTTGACTTTTTAAGTGTACCCTTGTGCTAGTTGATCTTTTTTGGATGTTCTTGAAAATGAACTCAGTTAGTGGTTTTATTGATAACCTGAAATAGATCTATTTCAGGTGATGAGGATGTGGCTCAAATGCTGCGAAAAACCAAAATGAAATGATTTCTTTCCACATGGTGCCCAAACAGGATATAGATAATCGAAAACCAATGCAAGCACAACTGAAATATGCTTTTAAATTTCCTAATCTGGCATTCTTATGATTCTTTTCTTATTCAGATACTAATGGCTACATATTGCTTAAATAAAATCAAATCAGACTGTACATATTGTGATTGCGCAAATAAATTAGACAAAACTCTGTAGCACTGGATTATGTAGAGTTTTCTACAACAATGCACAAAACACAACCTCTGGATACAATCAAGAGTGACAATAAGTTGGTTATGCCAAGGCCAAACTTTGGGTGGTTTTGGAACCAAACCAATACCTTGCTTGGTTGTTGTGTCAAAAACACCTACCTGAACTTGGAAAAGTAGGTTTACCAGGAACCAACCGGTTTCTTCAGTGAAATACCGGTTGATTGGGGTAGCTAGGGATTTTTTCCCTGCAAAGAGAGGTCTAAGACAAGGGGACCCTCTCTCTCCCTTCCTTTTTACCTTAATAGTGGATGTTTTGAGTGTTATGATCTCTAGAGCCGACTCCAGAAATATTTTTATTGGGTGGAGAGTAGGGAGGCAAGAAGTAGTGGTTACTTATTTGCAATTTGTAGATGATATAATTCTCTTTTGTAAAGGAGAGACTAAGGAGATGATCAATCTGAAATTGTTGGTAGAAGGTTTTGAAAAGGTCTCTAATTTGAGAGTGAATTGGAATAAAAGTTGTATGGCTGGGGTTAATAGATCAGATGAGGAGGTGTCTTCCTTGGCTAGGTTGTTAGGCTGTAAGTGGAGTGATTGGCCTATAAAATACTTGGGTTTACCCTTGGGAGGAAACCCAAAGTTAGAAAGTTTCTGGTACCCAATCTTGGAAAGATTCACAAAGAAATTAGCAGGGTGGAAGAGGAATTACATCTCTTTAGAAGGTAGAATCACTTTAATTAAGCCAACTTTAGCAAATTTGCGAGTGTACTTCCTATCTACCTTCAAAGTGCCTGCCAATGTTGCAAATTAGTTGGAAAAAGTAATGAGAGATTTCCTCTGGGAACCTGGGGAGTCAAAAAAGGATCACCTAGTGAAGTGGGAAGTGGTCTCTAGGACAAAAGACAAAGGGGGTTTAGGGATTGGAAATATCCGTCTAAGAAACACAACACTCTTAGGTAAGTGGTTGTGGAGGTTTCCCAAGGGGCAAGAAAGTTTGTGGCATAAAGTGATGGAAAGCATACATGGATTGGCAGCTAATGGATGGGATGCTAGTCTCAACCCAAAAAGGTCTTCTCGTTCCTCTCCGTGGAAAGACATTGTTGGTAATCTTGCTTGCCTTTTCTCCTTTCATTAGGTATGATGCTTGTTCGGGTAATAAGGTCTTAATGATAGGCACCCTGCCCTTACTCCTTGTCCTTGAACAAATTCAAAGTCATCTCTACTTTTCGTGTTTCTGAAGAGTCGTGGGATTTAGGGTTCAAGAGAGGGTTGAGGGAGTCAGAAATAGGGTTGGCAGATGATCTTTTCTCCCTTCTAAATTCAGTGTTATTGGATCATTCTTGTCCTGATAATAGAATTTGGTCTGAAGAGTCCTCCAGTTGTTTTTCATACTCTTCTTTCTTCAATGCTTTAGTGCACTCTTCCAATTTAGTTTACTCTTTTTCTATAAAAGAAGTGTGGAGTGCTCCTGTACCTCCAAAGGTGAGGGTTTTTTGTTGGGAAGTGGTTCTCCAAAAAATCAACACTTTGGACTTGCTTCAGAAGAAAAAGACCGGATTGGTTCTTATCCCCTCATGTTTGTGTTATGGACACACCGCCCGACAGCGCACTGCGGCGCAGTCATAGGCAGCAACACGCACCGCCCGGCAGTGCCGCACAGCAGCCTGACAGCGCGCAGCACGCACCGCACGGCAGCAGCATGCACCTCATGGCAGCAACACTGCGAGACGCGCGCACCGCCTGGCAGCAGCGGTAGGGCGGGGTCCACACGACAGCTCATCAGGGTGGGTCCACACTTATCTTACCACATCAGCTCTGCTCACCAACTCGCCGACAGTTTCACCATTCCTTATCCCTTATCCTTATCTTATCTTATCTTAAGTAAGAGTTGTGTTACCTTTAGGAAGTAGGTAATTAGGAGTTTGAGTTTAAGTTGGATTACCCTAGCCTAGCCGAATCCAACAAGGAACCCCCTTTTGTAATCTCCTATTTAAGGAGCTATGAGTTGAAGTAAATACATTCAGTTTTCCAGTCAAGAGAAGAGTGAGGAGAGTTCGGGTGGTCTCTTGGACAAATCACCCATTCGGAGAGTTCGGGTGGTCTCTTGGACAAATCACCCATTCGGTTTTCCACAATAGGGTCTGCACGCAAGGGAAGGCGCAAGGGAAAGCAAGAGGTTCTCCCCGTGGACCGACCCGTGACGAGATCCTACGCGCGGGCCCATAACAGTTTGTAGCCTTTGTTTGAAGAGTGGTGAGATGGTAAATCATTTACTACTATCTTGTCCTTTTGTTACTTATTTGGGATTGGGTTTCCTTTCTCTTTGGGTGCAGGTGGGTTCCTCCTACAAGTGTGGTGGATCTTTTTGAATCTAGCTTTTTTCGTCAGTCAAAGAAAAGAGGAAGGGTAATGTGGAGAGCAACAAGGGCAGCAGTTGTTTGGGCAGTGTGGGAAGAGAGAAATAACAGAATCTTTCAAGGGAAAGAAAAATTAGCACATGAAGTCATAGAAGGGATCACCATTAAGGTCATACATTGGCTGAAATTGCTGGATCTGTTCAAGGACTTCTCTGTAGATGACTTAATTAGAGGGTGGAGTACAGTAGCAGCTTCTTCCTGCCCCTCTTTAGCTATCCAAGAGGACTGGTCGCCCCTGTTATCTATGGCTGTTAAGTTAGACTTTGATGGCAATTCTGTAGGTAATCCAGGCCCCTCTGGAATTGGGGGTGTCCTTAGAGCTGGGGGAGTATATGTCCTGGCCCTTTATTCTGGCCCGATAGGACTGGGGGACTCTCTTAGAACAGAAGTGCTGGCACTCCTACAAAGGCTCAAGCTGGCTAAACAGCTGGGTTTTCAGCAGTTGGAAGTGGAGGGAGACTCGAAACTGGTAATAGGTTGGATGCAAACAAACAGCTTAGGCGCCTGGTCCCTTAGACAACCTGTAAGGGACATTATGCAACTAACAAGGGAGCTTGATGTCAGGTTTAAATGGAGTAGGAGATCAGCCAATACAATGGCTGATACTTTAGCAAAGCAAGGAGTTAGTAGGCAGAACCTTTTTTGGGCTTGTTTGTAATTTGATGAAGGGTCACCTTGTTTTTTGAAGGTGACAGTTGTACTAAGTTTCTTAAAGAATTAATGAAAGTTACTGTTTCCAATAAAAAAAACCGGTTGATTGGGGGTCCACATTAAACTCACCAAGAAAATCTCCAAATTCAACCTGTCCTGCTTATCAATTGAATCCTTTTACACCAATGCAGACTTGATAGAACCATGGCTGGATTCAATGCAGTTACCAGGGTGCCGGTTTCTGCACTTGGGCCTTGGCTAGTATACAAGCCTAGATGCATACATAATCACTAGATTTTCTTATTTCTATGTTTTCAAACTGTCAAACAAACAAATAGAGTAAGAGAGAAACTCCTTGTGGTGGACTATTACCATCTATAGTATTTACTCAGAACGGGGGGGAGGGTGTCTTTTCATTGTTCCATTCTTCATGTAACTTCCCATGGCTTTCTTTATTATATTTAGGCTTTTGATACTATGGGTGAATGAATATCTCATTTAGAAATCCTGTTGATGTTGCAAAATATAATGAGGTTAGTTAAGGTTTTACTTGCAAAATGTCATGACTTATGCATGAAGAGTTAGCAAAATAAACACATAGAATATGATTTTACATATTTCATCCCTTCAAAGCCTTTAGAGAGAGTAAAGAAGAAAATACTTTTGACATCAAGCTAACAAGTCAGAATTCCCAGGTAGCGGCAGATTCCTCATATGGCTTGCAAAAAGGTTTCCTGATTCAAAAAATTATTTGGGATTGGAAATACGGCAAAAAGTATGGGCTTAACTCCTACATATACTTTTCATACTTTTCATGTGGGCTTAATTCCTACATGATCTTACTTGTGCAGTTGGTCAAGCGTGCACAGTTGTGGGTGAAAGAATTGTCTCTTAATAACATGTAAGGTTTCATTTCTCTTTCTGGAAAACAGATGAGAGATCACAATTTTATTTTTTACCCTTAAGGATTTTTCTTCTCTTTTGAATCACAGATATTTCATGTTTGCAAATGCCACTGTTTCTTTTGAACAAGTATTATCAACATATCCTGGACCTTTAGTATTAGTCTCTATCCTGGTGAGTGCATAACATGTGGCTTCCATTCTCTTGTACCAAAAGAATTTATAATTTATATGCTTCATGTTTATTTCCTTTAAGACCTACTCTAAGGTTGTTAAATGCAGTAGGGTTGCTCTGAATAGGATCTTGTTCATCATCCCCTTGCAGTGCCCAGATCCACATTTCAAGAAAAGGCATCACAAGAGAAGAGTTGTGCAGAAGCCTTTAGTAGATTCCATTTTAAAGAATTTAAGTGCTGGAGGACAGGTATATTTTCATTAGCAAGAGAGACTATTTGGTTATGATTGTTGGTGTATATTTGGTAGAGATCTGATGAATTTCACCTTGTAAATGTCAGCAAAAAGACTTTTGTTTTCTTCTATTTGTTTGAATAGCAAGGCTATGTTTCTTTAGGAGGTAGGTGTCAACACCCAAAAATGGACACTTGGGCAATTTATCTCCCATTTAGATATCTCCAATAACCAATAAACCATTGCAATGAAGTCCCAAACACATCAAAATCCCTATTTGCCAGGTTTCTGCCCAAACCTCCCTTGTTTACCCCACCTAAGAAACCTCACCTAACCAATCAAACACTACCAAATGACTCTTGATACCTTAAAACCCTTGCCTATCAAATTTCACTTTAAAATTCCTTCGTTTACCCCTTGATCAAAGCAAGATTCTGTTTTAGCTCTTCTTGTTGATTGAGATATATGATCCTTGCATCCCTTGTATCCGAGCATCTTCAAACCAATCAAACCCCACCAAGGCTAGGCCCCTTAGAAATCTCACATACCAAATTTCACCTAAAAATAGCCTCTCTAGCCTTTAAACTGGATAAGATTCCGCTTTGTGAACTGTTATTGGCTTTTATTCAAGACTTTCTATAAAGACCGCTGGAACAGACCAACAGAAAGCAGTTAATTAGTTTTACAAGAGAAGGCCACGTCAACACAACTAATTGTCCACTTGCAACAGTTGTAACAAAAAGGAATTAAAGAATGTAAACGGTATAAGTAGTGAAGCACAAAGGGAAATAAGATAGGAATCTTTCGACATCTCTCTCTCTCTCTCTCTCTCTCTCTCTCTTCCCTTTCAACGAATTCAGGAGGTTGGCTCCCTCGAAGAGCCCTAAGTTAGGCAGGTTCCTAACAAGTTGATATCAGAGCCAGCATGACCAACACAAGAGCCACGTCAGTAGACACCCGAATGGATCAGATGGAAGTAGAGCTCCATCGATTGTCATCAAATCTCAAAGAAATGAAGGAAAGTTTCACCGCTCTCAATCGATTGGAGCAAGTGGCAACGGACAACGTCAAAGGAAGCCAAGAAGAGCATAGTAATGAAAACAACCGCAGAACAGGGCCGACAGCAACAAGAGCAGCACAAATCGACTTCCCCATCTTAGGCGGCGACCCAACTCCTTGGATTCTTAGAGCCGAGCGGTATTTTGATTACCATGAGACACCTGGGCAAGATAGGGTGGCTCTGGCTTTGGTGCATCTTGAGGGGAAAGCTATCCTATGTTTTCAATGGTACCAACGGGGGCACCCTCGTCAATCTTGGGCAGACTTCACTGACGCCATGGCCATCCGTTTTGGATTGTTTGGGTTCGAAGATGACGATGAGAGTTTAGCAAAGCTGCGGCAGGTAGGATCAGTTAAAGGCTACCGGATGGAGATCGTAAAACTGGCCGTGAGAGTCCAAGGGTGGACGGAAAAGGCGCTGGTTGGAAGCTTCATTGGCGGTTTGAAAGAAGAAGTGCGACTGGAAGTAAAGGCGATGCAGCCTACTTCGGTCAAATGCGGCAGCGATAGCAAGATTGCATGAAGACAAGTTCGCTCGAGCCAGAAAGGTGCAACAGCCATGGGGTGCAGTAACCAAGACGGCGGCATTAGACAAGGAGGAAGGAATACTAGGCCCAGGCCCATCGGTACCCTTCAAACGGCTGACCTAGGTAGAGATGCAAGACCGTAGAGACAAACGACTCTATTACAACTACGAAGAGAAATTCGGGCCATGCCATCGGTGCAAGAAACAATAGGTATTTCTCCTTCAAACGGATGCCAAAGAGGAAGACGACTTCACACCGGTTGCGGGGAACCTGACTCAGGGTGGGAAATACAACCCAATGGGACATCGAAAATATCTCTACAAGCCCTTACGGGACTTGCGTCCCCACAAACGAGAGTTGTCGGGCTAATCTAAGGATGCCAACTGTCAATCCTCATAGATAGTGGTAGTTCCCTTAACTTCATAACTCAAGTCTTGGTGGATAAAATGAGACTCCTGGTTCAACCAACAATGGCTTTTATGGTTCATGTGGCCAACGGTAATAGCCTCTCTTACAAAGTATATGCATGGGCTTACTACTAAAGGTTCAGGGTCACCAGTTTTCAGTGGACCTATATCCTCTTCATCTCAGTGGAGCGGACGTGGTGCTAGGCATTCAATGGTTAAGACAACCAAGCTCCGTGATCTGTGACTGGGCCCATCTCACCATGGACTTCAATTAGAGAACTCTACAGTCCATCTACAAGGGCAAACATGCAAGGGACCAAGACCCATTAGTCTTGCAACATTATCAAAGCAAGTGGGAGATCCGGATCAGCCCATATTCATGCACATGGACTCAAATTGGACCAGCCCATCTTTAGCTAACAGCAGCCCAAATGGGCCTGGAGACTTCCAAAGCCGCCTACAACAACTCCTTCAGCAATATGGCAGTGTGTTCAAAGAACCCCAAGAACTTCCACCACATCGAGAGCATGACCACCGCATCCCTCTCATGCTAGGAGCTGCCCCAACCAATGTCACCCTTGCAACACTTAAGGCCCACCAGTTGTCCGCTAAAGAGTCCAAGTGCTCCTTTGGACAAACCAAGTTTGTTACTTGGGACATGTTGTAGAAAACGGAACTGTAGTAGCCAACCCAGATAAAATCTCCAGTATAATGGGCTGGCCGCAACCCAAAAGTGTGAAGTAAATGAGGACCTTCTTGGGCCTGACAGGGTACTATCACCACTTCATAAAAAACTATGGCCTGATAGCTACCCCATTGACCCAATTGCTGAAATGAGATGCCTTTCACTGGTCAACCCAAGCCCAACAAGCTTTTGAGCAGTTGAGACATGCAGTTTCGACACCTCCAACATTAGCACTACCCGATTTCACAAAAGACTTCATCATTGAATGTGATGCCTCCGGTCAAGGTGTTGCGGCTGTCCTCATGCAAGAGGGGCGACCACTAGCCTTTTTCAGCAAGGCCTTAACATCACAAAAGTGGGCTAAATCAGTTTATGAACAAGAATTAATAGCAGTGGTCTTAGCAGTTCAACGTTGGTGATCCTACTTGCTTGGGAGACGGTTCATAATACGGACCGACCATCAAAGTTCGAAATTTTTATTAGAACAAGCAATCCTATCACCGAAACAACATTGATGGATATCCAAACTACTGGGGTACGACTACACAATTGAGTACAAAGCAGGGGCTGCTAACCAGGTGGCTGACGCCCTGTCACAGCACCCACAATCATTTCGGTTACTAGTATCTTTCCCAACATCTCCACTCCTGGATTAGCTTTGAAAAGAAGCTCAATCCCATGTGAAGTTACAGTAGTTGAAAGCCCAAGTATTGGCAAATCCATCACCGCACCCCGGGTATACCATCAAGGATGATCTACTCTTCTTCAAAGGACGCCTGGAAATCCCGACAGATTCCACTCATCTCAGGAAGCTCTTGGAATTGTTCCATGCCTCACCACAGGTGGCCACTCCGGCATCCTACGAACACAAAAACGCATCGCCACACAGTTCCATTGGAAAGACATGCGTACATCCATCCAGAACTTCATAGCCAAGTGTGCAGTATGCCAATAAAATAAGTCAGCCACTACAACACCAGCAGGCCTCTTGCAACCACTCCCAATACCAACCCAAGTCTGGGATGATATATCAATGGATTTCATCACAAGATTGCTCGTTTCTACCAGCAAAATAGTTATCCTTGTGGTAGTAGATAGATTAACGAAATACAGTCATTTTCTACCTCTATCACCCATTTACAGCAGTCACAGTTGCTGAATTGTTCCTCCAGGAAATTGTGTGCCTTTACGGGCTCCCTAGCTCAATTGTGTCAGACAGGGACCCTATTTTTATGAGCCGCTTTTGGGCTGAAGTTTTTTGTCTGCACGGGGTTAAACTCTTCAAGTCAACAAGCTACCACCCCCAATTCGATGGACCCGTGCTTTAAAAGCGAAAGGCGCACAAAAAGCGACAAGTTCCAAATGTGCCTGAGGCGTAAGGTGAGGCGTGCGCCTTTTTGAAAAAGGTGCACAAAATTAAAGAAAAACTAAAAAAATAGAAAAAAACATAGAAATTCTAAGAAATCAGGAAAATATCAAAAAGCAAAGTGGGGGAAGAAAGAAGTAAAGAAAAAACTGAAAAAAAAAGAATGGGGTGGAGCCCTGTTTTACTGTTTTCAAATTAACATTTGCTGATAAAAAAACATTGTGTAACAGTGGGGCGGAGCCCTTGTTTTAGTGTGAAACAGACAAGAAGAAAGGGGCGGAATCCCTATTTTAGTGTAAAATAGTTCCAGAAGAAGAAACACAATGAAAACAAAGATTGAGCGGAGCCCCTGTTTTTCTGTGAACAAAAAGGAGGAGGAGAAGAAGAAGAAGAAAAGAAGAAGAAGGGGGCGGGCAGAACCCTTGTTTTCAGTGTAAAAAGCGAAGAAACAGTAACACAACGAAAAAAAAATGATTGGGTAGAGCCCCTGTTTTTCTGTGAAGAAGAAGAAGTACCTGATGCTGAAAGCCTGAAGAGTTGAAGATGCTGCAGTTAGTCATCCGACTGAGAGATGGTCTCTGATAATCGAACTTCGAAGGTGGCTGTTCGACCGAGTGTCTGAGATAACTGAGACAAGGCTGAATTTGATGATCCAAGAAGAACCAGGGTGCTGAGGGCTCTGAAGATTTTTGTGAAAGCCTTGCATGGCAAGTTTTTTCACTCTCGATTGGGTCTTCAATTTTTTCTTTCAAATATGCCATAATATATCCCAATATTTTGGCACATAGAAGGAAATAAATATTATATGTACGATTATAATCATCTATAAAACTAAATTAAAAAAAAAGAAAGGGCAACTTGCTCGCCTGGACCGCCTGGCACTTGGCCTGAGGCACAGAGGCGAGCGCCTTCCTAAAGTCTGGCCGCCTTGACCCATGTGAGGCGCCAACTCTAGAATGCGCCTCGCCCTCGCCTCGGGCGCTCCTTTTAAAACACTATGATGGACAGACGGAGGCGATTAACAACAGTCTCGAAACATATCTGAGATGCTTCGCGGGAGATCAACCAAGACAATGGGTGAAGTGGATCCACTGGGCTGAGTGGTGGTACAACACCACTTTCCATAGCGCTGCTGGGATGACACCCTTCAGAGCTCTATATGGTTGGGATCCTCCCCCTCTACTTCCTTATAAAAGAGGGACCACCACAGTAGCGACCTTAGAAAGAACAGCTGACACAACGAGATGAGGTGTTAAAGGAACTGAGAAATCATCTCTTACAGGCACAATAATGGATGAAGCGCACCTATGATAAACATCACAAGAATGTCCAATATAAAGTCGGTGATTGGGTGTTTCTCAAATTGCATCCTTTCAGACAAATTTCAGTAGCAAGCCGACAATGAAACAAACTCAGCCCGCGCTATTTTGGACCATTTAAAATCCTTGAGAGGATAGGATCTGTGGCATACAAGCTGCACCTCCCGACTACGTCAAAATTGCACCCTGTATTCCACATCTCCTTACTAAAGAAAGGGCTGAAGCCATGAGTCATTACAAGTGCGACCCTTCCCACATTTTCAGATGAAGGACAAGTGCAGTGGGTGCGCCATGGCGGAAGAGTCATCCCAAAAGCATTAGTTGTTTGGTCTAAACTTCCAGAAGAGGATGCAACCTGGGAATCCTACTTGGATCTGCAATCAAATTTTCCCACATTAGACCTTGAGGGCAAGGTTGCTCTAAAGGAGGGAGGGATTGTAAAGATTGCTGGAATAGACCAATAGAAAGCAGTTAATCAGTTTTACAAGAGAAGGCCACGTCAGCACAACTAATTGTCCACTTGCAACAGCTGTAACAGAAAGGAATTAAAGAATGTAAATAGTGTAAGTAGTGAAGCACAAAGGGAAATAAGATAGGAATCTTTCGGCATCTCTCTCTCTCTCTTTTCCCTTTCAACGAATTCAGGAGGTTGGCTCCCTCGAAGAGCCCTGAGTTAGGTAGGTTCCTAACACTTTCATTCGACCCAATCATACACTTGGTCTGCTCTAGGAATAATCCCATCTATCCAAATCATTTGCCCCTTAGATGGGAATACTCCCTCTCCCTACCCACGAATTTACTTAAATATCCCTTGAGAATTCTAAAATACCCAAAATACCCCTCACTCTTCTCTTCACTAGTATATCCCTATTCTCACTTTTCTTTGGATACTTTTACCCTCGAAAAATTTCAAAATACCTGAACTACCCCCCACTCTTCCTCTTATGAAGAATACCTCACCTTTCACCATACTTGGACTCTCCTACCCTCAAACTTATTTGAAATACCCAAACTACCCCCACCTTGAGCCTATAAATAGGGAGTGAGAAGGGGGCCCAAGACCATTAAAGGAAGCTTTGAGAATCAAGCCACTGCTCCTACCAAGATAAATTACTCTTGCCATGCTAACCTTCTCATTCATTCATTCTTTTTTTTTTTTCTTTCTTTTCTTTCTTTTTGTTTTTTCCATTTTTCTAGGAGGGAGGTTTGAACTATGTATTGTTAGCATCGAACCAGATTGAACAGGAACACCCTCCACCCATTTCTACATTCCTCACTCTTCCCTATTTTCCCCATTCTTTTTCTCCCATTTCTCTTTTTTCATCTTTCTGTGAGACTAAGGGGTGTTCAAACATTTAGAGGGGACTACAGCTGGCATTCTCAAAGCTTGAATAGCTTGATTGAAGATCTCCTCTTCTTGCATTCGAAAGGTGAGCTTCAAGTTCTCATTTCCCTTGAGTAGTAGTGACAATGGCTCTAGGTTTTATCGAAGGGGGTGTCTAAGCTAGTTATGCATTTTGTCCCAAGAATAGGTCTATGCCTTCGATGATCAATGCTGATAGTGCCAAGATTAGAATAGGATCCCTCTGGAATAAGCAAACTGTGGTCCTTGTCTCCTCCACATCATAACAGCGGTGGTTCTAGGTTTTGTCAAAGGTGAACGTACAAGTTAGTTTTGCATCTTGCCCCAGGTGCAACTAAGCCCATCCCTCAGTCGATTGTTACTTCTGTAGTTCAGCCATTGTTGATTTATTCTTTGATTGAGCCTTGAAAAGGGAATAGGGGCTTGCCCTGACATCCATGGCTTTCCCTCCTAAGTAGGCAGTTGGTTTCAAGAGAGGTGTAATGGGGGAGGCCCAGTACCACCATCCTCATTGGACTCCAACCTGAAGAGGGTGAACCGGTGAACAAAAACAAGGCAGCAAGGTGCTAATCCCTTCCAAGGTTCGGTCATTTCCTTATGAGAAAGAGCTTAGAAGTTTGTCCCAGTTCACACCATTTTGGACTTAAGTAGTAGTTGGTTCCATAAGAGGTGTCAAGTGGGGGGGGGGGACCCTGGTACCACAACCTTCATTGGACTCCAATCTGAAGTGCAGCCTGGTATTTGGAGTCACTATGAAGAATTCAGAAGAAAATCATAAATATTTTTTTCTCAGCATAGGAAAACCTCCTTGGGTTCATGGTTTGTGGCAACTTCAAGAGGCTTCAAGTCCGTCGTCAGATCAACCACTGAGTACAGATGTGGCTCTAGCTGAAGTGCAGCAACTGCTGTAAGACTCACGAGGAAAATCCTTGCGCTAGTCACCCTTCAGGTACCTCTGATCATCTTCTTTTGATATTGATCTTCCCATTGCTCTTTGTAAGGGTGTTCGGGCATGTACCAAACACCCTGTTGCTCAGTTTTCTTCCACTTCTCATTTGCCTCCTAAGTATCATGCCTTTATTTCTGCTATTTGTAGTCTGTTTTATGGAGGCCTTAGAATTACCTAAATGGAAAAATGCTGTGTGAGGAAATTTCTTCTCTTCAAAAAAATCACACGTGGGACCTTGTTGATCTTTCAGAAGGAAAGAAGCCTATTGGTTTTAAGTGGTTGTTCATAGTAAAACATCACACTGATCAGATCAGGGGCTGCTTGTGCGTCCTCTTGATTTATTCGAACCAGTGAGTGTAGAATATGAACTAAGAAGAAGAAAGCTTGGAAGGAAGAAGAAGAGATAAAAATAGAAGAAGTCGAATAGGGGTTAGTGGCTGCACCCACTTTACCCTAATATATTAACAATAATAATAATTATAGACAGTCCCTTGAAATAAGTCTAATTACAAAAAAACCTTAATGCCATGAGCATATATAAAATACACCCCCCTAACAACAGGAATTATGAATCATGTAGAATGGAAAAACTCTAGCTTCCCCCATTCTTGACTATGAGGTGTTTGTTGGTTTGCCCAACCTAATAATATGAGGGTTCTTATTTATCAAGTGTAAGTTCTCATGGAGATTCAACTTTTCTTCATTCTATTTATGAAGCAGGCTAGGTATTTGGAGTCACTTTGAAGAAATTTCAAAAGAAAATCATAAACATTTTTTTTCTAAACATAGGAAAACATCCCTAGATTCATGGTCAACGGAAACTCCAAGAGGCTTCAGGTCAAATTTTCAGCCTCACAATAGGATCACCTTGATTAGGTCTTCCCTTGCTAGCTTTCCAGTTTACTGCCTATCAGTTTTCAAGATCCTAGGAGGAGTGGGTAGGAAGCTTGAGAAGATGACGAGGGATTTCTTATGGAAGCTAGGGGAGGGGAAGAGGGACCATAGGGTCTACGAGTGAGCAAATGAGTAACTTCTACTTGGAACCTACCTTGAATTGACCCTACCCAATCTGTTATAGGGTGGAGACTAGAGTGACTGGAGTTTGGTTCCAACCCAAGCTGGTTCTAGGGTCTAGGGGTTTACCCTACCAGAACTGAACTTGCCTTGAAATAAACCCCAAAATACTTTTGAGGATGTTAAAATTTGAACCCAAGCACTTGTGGTTACAAAGGCCATGGTCTCACTTGACCATTGAGTTACTTAAGTGATTTGATTATTTATTTTCATAATATTTGAATGTGTAATGTAAAATGTAATATTTACAAAATTTAAATTATAATGGTAAGCTTTGAACCATATGTTAATATGTTATGATAATCTACATTTTAAATTACTCAATTTAATCAATAAAGATGATATAAGTTTTAAAATTGAAATATCAAGTTTTTAAAGAACATGTTTTCATTTTTTTTGAAGGGGGAGAGTAAAGAAGGAACAGGTTCCATGGATAGATCCTCGAACCGATTCCGGAACCGCTAAGGCTAGAACCGACCTTTACAGGGTAGGTTTTGGTTCCAAAAACCTAGAACCAACTCAACCCATGCTCACCTCTAATAGAGTCAAGTGGGATGTGGTTAACAAAAGTAAAAATTTTGGGGGCCTTGGATTAGGGAACATTTAGAAGAGAAACTTAGCTTTATTTGGCAGTGGCTATGGAGAATGCCTCTAGACAAGGACAAACTGTAGTATAAGCCTATAAGGTTGTGGTGAGTATTCATGAGTTGTTGGATAATGGATGGGATATTGGAGTTTTAGCTAGGGTAACCCAAGCTTCTCCTTGGAAGGCCATAAATGCCATCTTACCTCTCTTTCTTCCTTTTGTTAGGTATGATCTTTGTAGTGGTAATGACATAAAATTCTAGGAACACCTTTAGGTTAGAACCTCCCCTCTTAGGGTCCAGTTCTCTGTCTTCAAAAATGAACCTATATCCAAATTTCTTGATCCTTCTAATTCAAGAAATGGATACGGTTAGGATTTAAATTTTAGAAGGGGTATAAGGGATTCTAATCCCTACTATACTTGCTCTTTTACAAACCCTTGATGAGATCTATCTTGACCCTTCTAAATTTGATGGTTGGATATGGGATCCTTCCTCTTTTGGTTTCTTCCCTTCTGCTTCCTTCTTCAAAGTCTTAACCTAACTCTTTGCTAGTTCTCTACAAACTACAACCTTTTCCTATTAAGGACGTATGGTCTAAGCCTATTCCATCAAGGGTTGGAACTTTCTGTTGCGAAGTATTTCCATGAAAGAATTAATACTTGTGACCTTCTCCAAAAGTATAGACCTAAGTGGTGCTTAGACTTGTTCTTGGCGGGTAGCCCAATGGGATAGCCCAACTCAGCTTGTTCATTGTCGGGCTTGGACATTATTTTGGGCCCACGAGCTCGGGCTTAGGCCCAAAACACTAGGACCTACTTTTTTTGGGTCAGGCTTGGGCTTTCTTGAAAAAGCTTGGTCCGAGTTCAAGTCCAATAATATTTTATATAATAAAAACATTTTCTATATAATAAAAATATATAATATATTTTTTCTTTGTTCCTCTTCTTTTTTCCCAAGCCATAGTGAGATCTTCCAACATTTTGGGTTCTAAGGTCATTTAAATGAATAAATCAGTTTTTCTATTGAGTGAAAAATAAGAAAAAAGG
Source organism: Nelumbo lutea (assembly GCF_056320005.1). Classification (NCBI taxonomy): domain Eukaryota; kingdom Viridiplantae; phylum Streptophyta; class Magnoliopsida; order Proteales; family Nelumbonaceae; genus Nelumbo; species Nelumbo lutea. Next base: position 26,806,181 of record NC_142690.1, on the reverse strand, counting down.
GAAATTGTCTAAAACTCACCATGATTTTTCAGCATTTCTCTTAAACTCACCATAACTTTTCAAAACGTCTAGGGAACCCCATGTCAGTAACTTGACGTTAAAGAGACTAATGGGTTAATAGATTACCATTTTACCCTTTGTTATATTCGACCCATTTTTCAATATTTCAGGAATACCCCTGTTATTGTTCGACCCAAAATCCATTTTCAGCTTCCCACGATGGGTCAACAGGATTCCCAGTTCTGCTGTTAATCTTGAGGTAGCAAAGATACCTGAACAATAATAAAGACGGATCAAATTTGCATTCTCACTAATAGTTTCAATTCTTTGAGGAGACAGGAGTGACAATCTTACTCTTCCGTACCTGGAACAACAATCACTTGAGTCCCTTGCAAAAACTCCATTTCTTCTCCACCTCTCCCAAATACATATAATAAACCCACAAAACATTTTAGCGGACACCCTCTCCAAGAATGGATAGCATTTCCAAAAATTTGCTTAAGCCATTTTGTATAAACATTTCAGAACAAAAAGTTAGCAGTGGATCCCCTCCTTTTAGCCTCATGACTGTAGCTTCAACTTCAGCAAAACTTAGAGGAAACTCATGAATCTCTTCCTGCAAGACCCATTAATGCCAGGCAAACCAATATCTAAAATCCAATTTGAATAATAACCAAAACAAAATCTTCAGAAAAAAATAAACAAATATAGAAACCCACGGTTGCCATCACATGAGAAGTTTAGAGAAGAAAAACAAAAAATATAAGTTTCATCTTAGAGACCCAAAATAAAAACAGGAAAAGCATGCAATCCGTAATTAAGATCCAAAAAATGGGCATTGGATTTGTACTGCCGATTTGGAGTTCAAGGTAGAACTCTGGCTTCAGAACCATTAGAAGGAGAAAAAAGAAGAGGAGGAGCTTACCACTGGTTGGTTCCATGCCATCAAAAAATCGGTTGTGCAGGGTTTTGCTGAAGGTCTTCTCACTTAGTAGATCTAGGGATTGGATGAGAGAGCATGGGAGGGGAGTTTGACTGAGGCTTCCAAATCGCGTTTTGGAAGCTTTCAGAATGGGGTTTTGTAGTTGGGGGCTTAAGAACATTTTAGTCATAAAAATATGTTTAATATGGCTGACTCACCATTCAGGGGCAGTTTGGTCATGAAAATTGCATTTATGTTGACATGGACAACTTTTGTCAATGAACACTAATGGTGCTCTAATGGATGGTGAGTTTTAGAAAACAAAAACTCATTGTCATGGGGTTCCCTAGAAGTTTTGAAAAGTTATGGTGAGTTTAAGAGAAATGCTGAAAAGACATGGCGAGTTTTAGACAATTTCCCATAAAAATATCTTTTTGCCCAATTTACAAGTTGGGCATCAGGCTTTATAGGAGGGCCTGGGCTTGGGCTTAAGATCTAGGTCCATTGGTTGGGCTGAGCCCGAGCTCAAGCTTGAATGTATTCTGTTAATAAAAGAGGCAAAGCCTAGCCCGAATCCGACCCGTGAACAAGTCTAGTGGTTCTTATCCACTCACTAGTGTGTTATATGCAAAGCCAACAATGAGAGTTGCTTTCACTTACTAATCTCCTGTCCTATTGCTATTGGTATTTGAGAATGGTTTTTTCCTGTTCTTTGGCTGATGTGCCAACTGCCAAGCTTGTTTGCTCCAACATTTTTTGCCTGGCCAAAGAAAAGGGGAAGGCTTATGTGGAGATGCACAAGGATAACAATAAATTGGATGATCTGGGAAGAAAATAATTCAAGAATTTTCATGGAAAAGGAAAGGAGCAAAGAAGCCATGATTGAGAGCATTATGATTAGGGTGGCACAATGGATAAAATCTATGGAAACCTTCTCACAACTCTCAACAAATGACATCCTTAGAAAGTGGAAGGAAGTGACTGACTCATCCACAAATAAGATTATCAACAATCGTTTTTGGTCTCCACTGGAAAGAGGATTAATAGAGGTTAATTTTGATGGAAGTAGTTTGGAAATCCAGGGATGTCAAAAATAAGAGGGGTGTTTAAGGATGATGAAGGCCAAATAATTGCTCTGTACTTAGGTAGTTAGGTCCTGTAGAAGTAGGTGACTCTCTAAGGGTGGAAGTTATGGCTATGCTGGAGGGAGTACAAAGGGCAAGAAATTTGAATCTAAGAAAGTTAGTTATTGAAGGAGATTCAAAATTGGTAGTCGGCTGGTTACAAACAAGGTTCAAAATTTCACAATGTGTTAGGTTGTATAAGTCGATATGTATCGTTATGACAAAGGTCTGATACATGGAACATGTGCAAGTCGTGTGTTTGAATCGATACGGGCATGTATCGGCCCTTTTTGAGTTTGTATTGGCTGGTATGGGCCTGAAACAGTCCGATACGTCCTGATGCACTTAATTTGTTTCGGGTCCCCCCTCTCTCATTAATTTGTTTTATGTGTTTGAATCGATACGGGCCCGAATCAGCCCTTTTTGAGTTTGTATTGGCTGGTGTGGGCCTGAAGCAGTCCGATACATCCCAATGCACTTAATTTGTTTTGGGTCCCCCTTCTCTCATTAATTTGTTTCGTGTGTTCGAATCGATACGGGCCTGTATTGGCCCTTTTTGAGTTTGTATTGGCTGGTATGGGCCTGAAACAGTCCGATACATACCAATGCACTTAATTTGTTTCTGGTCCCCCCTCTCTCATTAATTTTGTTAATTTATATTTGAGGCCAAATTCTCTCATTAATTAGTTAATTACTCCTATATTTAAGTACAATTTCTCTCTCATTAATTAGTTAATTACTCCTATATTTAAGACATATTTTCAAATTTGAATTTGAATTCTAGCACCTAATTTGAATTCTCTCACTAATCTCATTTGTTACTCAATTACACAAGCCATTGATTTTAGTTCTTACAATTGTTAGAATATAAACTACAAACTTTAGCAATAGCAAGATTTGAACCTTGGTCATTAGGTTTTAATGACCATAAGTTCACCACTAGACCACATTCCATTTGTTTGTTATGGTCATATGCTTTTTTATTTTTAAGTAAATTTTCTCTTTTCTTAGTGGATGTTTGTCAATAAATGCTAAAATTAATTATTAAATTTATATATTCTTAAATATTAAGACAAGTTATATATTGATTTTTTTTTGAAAATTAATGTATATACATACACAATTTAGTTCTTCCATCATTTTTGAACGGTCACTAATTGCGTCCAGATATCTCACTTTATATAAATCATAAATTATAGGTTTTTACATTTAAATAACTTATTTGCAATAATATAAAACTTGTAATTATTGTTATTTATATATTTTTTTAGGATTTATTTGAGTTTCCAAGCATATGCATGCGTATCTTGATTTTTTCTTCATATCCATGTGTATTCAAAATGTATCCTGATATGTCTCCTAAAATTGTCTTTCTGATACACCTTGTGTTCCTGATATTTGAACCTTGGTTACAAAATGAGGATGTAGGGATGTGGAACTATGGCAACGAGAGAGAAATTTAGATGGCTGACAGAAGACTTGGAAGTGAGGCTACATTGGGTCAAAAGAAGTTCCAATAGTTTGGTAGATTCTTTAGTCAAACGGGGGTGGGAAGAGATCAAATGTTTTGGGTTTAGTTGTAAAGGTCTTTTGGGGAAGAGTGTTTATCTCTCATTGACTATATAACTTTGTTCTTCTTACTTTTTTTTTTTTTAATAAAAGCACGATTATTGATAAAAAAAAGCTGGGGGAGATTATAATATGAGAACATATAAGTGGGATTATCTTATCCACCAAGTCCCATATGATAGTCCTTATGAGGTCATGTCCCTAGCTGCTTCAACATTCAAGTGGGAAAACTCTAGGAGGACAAATAAGGATTAAAGAAGCATAGTCTGCTTTAGTGATTGTGGTTATAAAAGTTTTTTCATCTAAGCCATGTTTTACCTTCAGGAGAAAAATGATGGGAGGTAAACAGGGTGGCCTTTATTTCTATTTTCTGCATGTTCACAACTGACTTTTATCTTCTAGCTGCTTACCTTTTTCCCTTTTGTTCTCTTCCATCTTGTTTAGCGAGAGAGAGAGAGAGAGAGAGAGAGAGAGCAGTTTTCTTTAGCCCTTGGTGTAGATGTGAATGTAACTCAAAAGCATTTTTCTTAACATGGTTGTGTTATAGGTCTATGTTTTGGTTCAAAGTTTAGGCCAGCCCAAGGCCCAAAATAGGATTTTGGGTTTGGTTTGGGCCTACACCTGGCCTGAACCCAAAGTTCGAGTTTGGACCTCAGGCTGGGCCAAGCTCAAACCAGAAGAGCCCAACCCAATGCTCAACTCTATCATTTAAGTCCATCCAAGATCACCAATCCTAAGTGGTCTTCATTTGCCAACTCAATAGTATCAAATTTGAACTTGATAACATCCAAATTTCCATGATGAGAGGAGAAAGGGATTTTGTGGGTTGCATGAACTCCACTCTCAGAAAAGGATCTTGAAATGAGTTGGCAGTACCACTTTGATAACAGAGTCCAAAAAGATGTCCTTGATATCCATGCCTCCATCATCAAGACCCTATCAGTGACTTGAGCACAAAGATAGTGCCAATTTCACAACTTTTAATCTATTTTTTGGTAAAAATAACATCTCTCACACATTATAGGAGCAAATTGCAAGTACACCATAGAGAGAAAAGAGTTTCCATATCTTGGAAGCATTTTTTTTTTGGGTATTACATAGTTTGCATAATAGGGGAACTGGGGGGAGGGACAGAGCAGGGTGCACGTCAGGCTCTCTGGCCATACCATGGAGAGCCTGTAGTTCCATGGGTTTGATCTTGCACCCCTAAACTACTGGGTTATCGGCTATCTTGGAAGCAAATTGGCTAGGGAGACTACTATTATCTAAATTTATTATCTCTTGTTTCCTCTTTTGGTAAATCGCTATTTGCACTCTCTCTCTCTCTCTCTCTCTCTTTATTGCATACCTCCATTCTCTTTTCATTAATTTAACAATGGCTATAACTAATAGTTGTAAATCTGTAATTGCAGTTGAGTTCCTATAATTTAAATTTTGAATTAAAAGTAAGGCCTGTTCTCCTGCAGTGAGTCTATTCTTAGTTTTTCAAGTAAAGAAAAAAATGCAGTATTTTCTTTAACCAATTTCTTGATTAGGTAATTGAATTCTGGGTATATGTGATTCCTACATTTTTAGTCAATCCTCTCTATTTGAAAGTTGAATCCAAATGCTTCTGTGTTAATTTATTTGTTCTTAGTTTGAAATTTCAAATCAGTGTTCATGCTCATTCCCCTGGGCCTATTCTTGATCGAAATATAGAGCTGCAAATCTCTATGTTCATATGCATTTCTCATGAATATTAAGCTTGATTTGCTCATTGAACTGTACCTTTTGGTTTTGCCTCCACATACATTTGGTTGCGGTTTCCACTTGCAAGACGTTTTTTTTTTTTCTTTTAATTGATCGCTTGCAGACTTTATGCTTGGTAATTTCATTTGCTTCTAGGTACTGGAATTACAAGATTTCATTTTCTTAGTAACGATTGTACAGGTTTTCATTCAGTCAGACGTATTTGAAGTGGCACTTGACATGAGGAATCAGTTTGAGTCTCATAATGATATGCTTGAACATATTGATGTCATTGATCCTAGTGTAATATGTGATGATCATGGGTGGCTTTTAAGCAACCCAATGGGGATACGGACTGAAAGGGAGATCCATGCAGAATCTGAAGGGGCAAAAATTTACAGAAGGCTGTACCAGAAACGAATGTGATTTGTCATATTTGTACAATAACACCAAAAGAGAGCACAATTAGTGATGAAGTCCCTCTTTTACTGATGCCTGTTCTTCTGGAATGAACTACTCTATGACTCGAAGCATTCACTGATCCATATTTCTGGTCCTTAGATACGTTTTCCTCCTTTCCCATTCCCCATATTGATGGGTTTAAAAAAGTTACTACTCATTGTTAATTGACTAATTCCTTTCCAATATTTCCAAATTTTGGTCTTTCCCTTCTTTCCTTCTGCACCTACCTTTTACTTCTTATGTTATATCTACCAAATGACCCATGTGATTTCTTAGTTATATCTATTTATAATTAATACATTTGTTTATTGGGAGTTCCCTAGCACACAAGCTCTTTTGCTATGCAAAATATGTTTCTAAAATTTTTCTAGTTTGTTGACCCAATTTGGTGGTATTTATTGTGGTTCGATATTATCTTGCATATAATGTATAGTAATTTTCTTCATTTTTTTTTATGATATTAGGGATTGTTAATGGTGTTCTACAGTTGCTCCATGTCAGTTTTAACGTGGCGTTAACATGTATCTGTAGAGGGTGTTTTGATTTCATATTTGGTGTATGCACGTCAATTTCCCTTAATAGACATTTAAAAATATATTCTTTGTTGTGTGTTTTTTCTGATTTCAAAACCGAGTCTGAAACCCAAAACATGTTCTGAGTTTCTGGTTTCAAAAACACGTTTTATATGGTTATTTAATATCATGTTTCATAAATCATATAATTTTTTTACTACAAAATTTGTTTTTATTTTAAAAACCATTATTTTGGGGGGCATTTACAAAAACATGTTCTTGAACTCCTATTTTGTTTTCAAAGAGAAAAACAAGTTGATTTTGTTCAAAAAACAGTACATGTTTTTGGAATGACAAAATATTAGTTTTTAAAACAAAAGCAATTTTTCTAGTATGGAAATTATATGATTCATGGAACATGATGTTGAATAATCAAATGAAACTTGAAGTGAAAAAAAAAAAAAGAATTAATCAAATGAAACATGTTTTTGAATCCAGATTCAAGAACATGTTTTTGGTTTCAATTTTGAACACAAAAAACACATTCAACCAAGAACATGTTTCTTGTGTTTTTGTTTTGAGAAACAGTCTGCTTTCAAGCAAGGTTTTGATTTGTTTTTGGAATCAGCAACAAGAAAAACAGTTCACATTTATGAAAACAGTTTTTGATTTGGTTTCAGTTTTGCAAATAGAAAACACATGCACAATGGGTCAACCAAGAACATGTTTTTGAATTTTTGTTTTGAGAAACAATCTGTTTTTAAGCTAGATGGTTCCAAAAGTTTGTATTGTTTTCAGAAACGAAATCCAAGGTTTTTAAAACCGAAACAGAGGATGAACCAGCCAGGGGTTTGGTTCTTGGGTATCTGACAAAAAATAAAAAAATAACAACGGTTAAAACCATTTGAATGGTTAACCGCCCGAGTCAGCAGTTTGCTGATCAAAATCAACGGCTTTTGGGAAAAATCCGGTTTTGGGGAAAAATGGAACCAGTCACCTGACTGGTTCTTGACTTTTCTGGTCCAATTGTCTGGTCCGGTCCAGTTTTTAAAACCATGACAAAATCAACTTGTTTTTCTCTTTGAAGACAAAAGCAAAGTTCCAATAACTTGTTTCTGTTTTTATTGCTGATGTGGAGATTTCAAAAACAAATACAAAAACATTCATTTTGTAAAGGCAGTCCTCAATATGATTTTTGCAATAAAAGATGGCGAAAATTAAGAAGATCGGTTATGGTAAGAGGTAGTTCTCTACCTCAGGAATCGTGAAAAAATTTCCATCGATCTGGAGGGATAGATACTGAAAATTGAAGTAGCATTGATGCATTATGTCCAATCTTATTACCATAGATTGCATTGGTTGAAGAATGGTAATGGTGATTGGACCTTAGATTTGAAGGTGATTGAAGACAGTATCTGCAGTTATTTTAAGTCATTAGTCTCAGCTGAACAACCTGGTTTTGAATCTATGTCTGAACACTTACTACTTGTATTAGCTTGGATGAGAATATGCACCTTTGTGCTCCACCTATAGATGAGGAAATTAAAGCAGTTCCTTTAAGTGTGGCCCCTTCTGAAGGCTCTAGACCTTGATGGACTTCATTCTCTATTCTATGGAATGGTTGGAATGTTGTGGGGGAGAACCTTTGCCGTTCATTCGATCTATGTTCCACGCTTCAGCTCACATTTCATCAATTAATGGCATTGTCATTGTTTTGAACCCCAAAAAGGAAGAGGTACAACTGCCTAGTGATTTTTGGCCCATTGAATTTGCAAATATTACCTACAAAATTGTGGCCAAGATATTAGCTAGCGGCCTGAAGCCTTTGTTGCACAAGATCGTCTCTCCATATCAAAATGCCTTCACACCTGGTAGACAAATACTAGACAATATAGATTTGAAAAAGGGAGGTGATGCACTCCATGAGCAAACGCTCCTCAGGTACGAGCTAAAGCTTATGACTATGTTGGATGGTCATTTCTGCTTTTTATTGCATGAAACTTCTGGGTTTTTCTAAGGAGTTTTGCTCTCTTGTGAAACATTGCTTGGCTTCTTCTTCTTCTATGTGAATTCATGTCAATGGCGCACCCAACAGAACATTCAAACCAAGACTGTTCTCTATCTCCATACTTATTTATAATTTATTTGGAGTTATTTTCTAGAATGCTGATGGAGTCCATCATGACCATTGAACTCAAAGGGTTTAAAGTTGGGAGGTCTCATTCAAGCCCGAATCATTGGTTTTTCACTCATGACCTTTCGATTTTTGGTGAAGCAAATATGATTGAAATTCAAAAACTAGAATCCATTCTTGAGCTTTTTTGTGGTTGGTTAGGGCAAGTGGTGAACTTTGACAAATCTTTTCTATATTTTCTTTAGCAAGAATACACCCACCTCCTCAAAGGCAGCTATTACATGAACCGATTGGGAGTGATTGAAATGAGGAAGGATGATGTGCACTTGGGAGGTCCTCTTCTTGATGTTACCGAAAGGCATTCATCTTGGAGATTTATTGTTGATAAGGTGAATTGAAACTTAAGGGGTGGAAATCTGGGATTCTCTCATGCCAGAAAGGCTACTCTCTTTAGATATACACTTGCATCCTTACCCTTTTACCGTATAGTCAGATGTTGTATTTCAATTTCTATTTGTCGAGAACTAAACTCTATATGTAGAGATTTTTGGTGGTGACTAGACCTGTTCATGGGACAGGTAGCTCGATGGCCCGGCCCGGTCCGGCCTGCACCCTAGTTGGGCTTGGTCATGTAATTAGGCCCGCGGGCCTGACCTCGGGCCTAACACAGTAAGTCCGATTGTGTTATGGGCTGGGCTCAGGATTTGTCAAAAAAGCTCGGCTCGACTCAGCATTATATATTTTATAAAATACATAATATGTATTTTATATATTATATAAAATATATAAATAATATAATATTTATTGAATGCATATATTTATAATTTAATATATACATTTTTTTTTATTTTTTTCTTTATAATTTCTCTCTCACTCACTCGCTCTCTCTCTCTCTCTCTCTCTCTCTCTCTATTCAGCTGCTTCAGCAGTAATAACAACATGGGCTAAATTTCGGACTTGGGCCCAAGCCCGGGCTTTGGGCTTTTTATGAGGGTCGGGCTCAAGCCCAAGTTGAAGGCCTGATGGTCGGGCCGGGCTTGGGATCGGGCCTTAAAAAAATCTGTTAATACAGAGTGAAAGCCCGGCCTGGCCCGGCCCATGAACAGGTCTAGTGGTGACCACACATGCCTTCTATGTTTTCAAGGTGAAGAAGAAATTGTTAACCATTTAGGTGGTGTTCAACACTGTGTTCATCTTGTGGGCAGGACCATGGTGTCGTGAACCAGTCCCGTCCACACCCCAATATAGAGTCAACGGGAAAAACTCGAGGATACGTCCCCTCCATGGTTTATTTTTGATCCCATACTTCAATGTCTCTCGAAAACCCTATTATCTGTTTCACATTGCCTTGGAGGTCTCCACCGCTTGCCCGCTGAAGCTCTCCACCGCCCGCCTACTGAAGCTTCTCCGTCACTGCAATTCTCCACCATTGGTAAGTTTCTCTCCGCTCGCTAGTTTCTCTCTCTCTCTCTCTCTCTCTATTTCGCAAAGATTCATATTTCCACAGACAACCTGATGAAAAAATGACAAATGAATGTTAGCTCATTTTTTTTATCAGACAAAACTAATGAATGTTAGCTCATTTCTCTCCGCTCGCTAGTTTCTCTCTTTTTCATCAGACAAAAAATGAATGTTAGTTCAGGAAAAACAATCGCTATTTATCAGAAATGAATGTTAGTTCTCGAGGAAAAACAACTTGCAAATGAAAGGTAGTTTGGTTTCATGTACGTAGCTTTCTGTATCTTTCTGCAAGAGTACTGGCTGTTCATTTTTTTTTTTATCAAAAATGAGCTTTCTGTAGCTTTCATTTCTATCAGAAATGAACTAAAAAAATGTTAGCTCATTTTTTTATCTATCTATGTAGCTCATTCCAAATTTGATTGGGCCAACAGTGCATCTTTGAAAGGTAGTTTGGTTTCATTGGACAATTTCATGTTGAGTGTCTTGTCTTAAAGCAAATTCATCACCTGATGAGAAAACCTTGAAAAACAAGTTTGCAAAAGTTTTTTATATGCTGAGAACAGTAACCTCAACCTCTCAAGTGTTGTGAAACAAAAGATTTCACTTTGATCATCAGATCTCTTCCTTTTTAAAGAAGGGGTCCAGGGTATAGAAACTGGGGGAGAAAAAAAAGATTAATTTATGAATTCTAATATGTAATGGATTGTTTTATCAATTGTTTAAATATTATTTTTAATATTTTTGTCAATCAAATATTAATTATTTTACTTATTATTTTAATTTTTATAAAATTTTAATGTTTTTATCAATAAAATAATATTTTTAAATATTTAAAATATAAAATTTTAATTATTTTACTATTGTTTTATAAAAAAAGTAATATTTATTAGTTAATATTAATTCATTGATGCATTTTTTAAAATATTTATCATATAAAATGCAAAAATTAGATATTTATGATTAACTGTGTATATCATTCATAAAATGTATATGAGATACATGGAATAAAAAAAGTGTGGTGTGGATTAGTCCACACCACGCTACAAAATGCTACTGTGGGTGTGGACTGGTTCAATCCACACAGTTTGCCTACAATACAAAACAAATGTGGACTTTGACGTAGTGTGGATTGGTCCCTGCCACAAGGTGTGGTGTGGACTAGTCTACACCCACCAATTTCTCACCCACACTACAAAACACTCCCTTGTTCTTTCACTACCTAGCAGTCCATCCAATTTGGTTTGCTTCCTCAATGGAAGGAATTGAATATTTGTAGAACCATATCTTACATCAATGGTTAGAAGAATAGTACTATGTTGATAGTCTGTGTTTAAGAATAAGCCCATCAATGATAACTAGGTTTTGATCTCCATTAACACTCATTTTTGATATCCTAAGGCTTTGTACAGAGGATAATGGATCTTCTTCAAGATCTTCAAGTTGTCCCTCACATATACACTCTTTACAATGGTCCAATAAACTTCATTAAAATCAAGGACAATTTGATCCCCAATGGTCCAATAAATTTCAAAATTTCAAGATCTAATTCATCAAAACTCCAATAAACTTCATTAAAGAGAATTACAATGGTCCAATAAATTTCAAAATGTGACTATCCAGTACCTACCGTTAACTAGTTCGTTACTCAGCTATTAAGTGACATTTGAAAAGTAAAAAATGCCCAAAGAATGTCATCTAATTCTCTTTATCAACCATCCAAACATTGACAAATAAAATGAGTAATCCCAAATTCTAGATTCTTCTAAATAGTCACCAACTTTTTTGAATAGAAGAGGCTAGGATTTGGGACTGTTCAGTTTTTTATCAACGTTTGGATGGTTGATAAGGAAAATTAGATGGCATTCGAAGGGTATTTTTGACTTTTCAAATGTCACTTAACGGCTGATTAACGGATTAGTTAACAACATGTACCCCATTATCACATTTTGAAAGTTCAGGTATTGAATTGTCACATTGAAAATTCAAATACTAGATTGTCACATTTTAAAGTTTGATGACCAAATTATCACTCCAACCAAAGTAAAGGGTACTGATCGAAAATATTCCCTAAAATCAGTACATAGGGTGCTTGGAGCTTATCCCATTCAGCAGTAGGGGTGATTGTCAGAAATCATTACTGGGAGGGCTCTAGCCATTAAATGTTCCTCCCTTGAAGAGTTCTCGAAGGCTTAACGTGTATGTGCAAAAGCAATACAATTATTCTCAAATGCAAATATTTTTTTATTTGACATAATCAATGTTTTCCTCTGTGACATTAATGAGAATGGCACATGTTGCTATTGCGATCTAGCCAGATAAATTAGTGAACACTGTCTACCATTTTACTGGTAAAAGCTCTATTTCTACAATTTTTTCATCAACCTACAACCTTATCCCTTTTGTGGATCATTGAATAGTTTTTATTTTTTCAATTAGGTTATTGGAAGAAGGTCAAAGTTGTTGAAGACCCCCCAAGAGAGTACCTGAATCAGAAGATACAGAAGAAGAGTCTGACTTGGAAGAAGAGGATGGAGCCAAAGTATTTTGTCTCTTCTTCCTTGCTGAAAATCACTTTGCTGTTTATGATATGTAGATTCTAGACATTCCGATCTTGTGGGGTTCATCGTCCACAACTGAAAATGTAGAAGAAAAAGGGTCCAAAGACCCGACTGTATAATCCAGAATGGGAGAGAGGAAAAAATGAGATAGGAGTGAGAATTTTCAGATAAAGCCCATTAATTCCAAATTCTTCAATTTGCAGATGACTATATGTTTTACTCAAAAACTATAGTTGCAGCAGTCATTAATTAGATTCAAAGAAGTCCTAGAAAATTATGCAAAAGCCTCTTGGTTGCTCTCAAACTATAACAAGTCAACATTGGAAGTTGGTCAACCTAAGTGATTCAGTCAAACCCGAAACCCGAACATAATCAAATGACTTTGTCATTTGTATAAAATTAAGATGCATGTAATGTGATTTGAGCCTTCACCATTTGTATAAATAACAACTATTATTTCCACCAAGCTGTAAGCTTATGACCAACTTATTTGTTAAGTGGAAGTTAATTTTTTATTTTTTGTTTTAAGACATAAATATAAGATTAATGAGTTTGGACAGGTTGGATTGGGTCAATGTGGGTTTGGGTTGAATTCAATCCATTTAATTTTATATAATTGTGTCATTAATGGGTTGATGAATTAGATGGATTGAGTTGAAACTCAGTCCAAACCAAAGCCAACCCAACCCAACCCGCTCAAAATCATTTAAATTGTGCTTGCTTGCGGTGTAAATAGGACTGGTGTAACTAAACACTTCGGTCATGTATTTGTTGATGTTTGGATGGAGTGTATTTAAATATTGAAAATCAATGCAAAATTCCATTTACATCAAGTTTTGTATTGATAATTGATATAAATATTTATCGTGTAAATATTTACATCGATAATCACACATTTCAATTTACAACGGTTTATAACTTTAAATCAATCGGCGTACAACTCCATCGGTATAATTTTACTTTTTCACCGTATTCAAACACAGCCTTAATTGTTGGACCCATTTGGACATTACTTCACAAAAATTGATCAAAATATCTGGATGCATCAAAGGATTTTTTCTAAATGGATCATTTCTATTATTCTCTAAATTTAGAATTGAAAGATCACACATTGGTTGTGTTTTCCTACAAACAACTTGACGGTTGAACTAAGCCTCTGGCTATTCCGCCGGCATTGGCGCAAGATGATTCCACGTTTTGGTTCTTGCAACTGAGTTTTATATCTTCTAATGTGATATCTGTACATGGGTGCTTGGAGCTACAGTCCAATTTCACAGCCACTTGTGTTGCGGACGTTCCTTGGATGTGTTTGTATGTCACCTTGCTGATTTTTACGCCTGATGCCTGTATACATTATATCACAACCACTGCTAGTAAGCTATTCTTTCTTTTAATTGGGTAATCATGGCCCTAGAGGCCCATCAGGTAAGCAATAATCCTTGGATCTCCTACCCACCCCTCATTATAGCTGTACATTGAGAATATCTCCCATATTTGAATAGGGAGACGTTCCCAATGTACAGCTATAGTGTCGTGTGGGTAGAAGATCTGAATTGGTGGTAACGTACCTGATCAGGGCAGCCTACGTCATGAGGGCAGTAATTTTGATCAATTATAATGGGATTCTGGACATTTTCCATGGTGGCATTTTGGAAAAGGACCCCTTTCACAAATCCGTTGCTGGGCCTTCCCCAGCTCTTAATCCTCAGCCCATTTTGAGTACCGTTAAAAGTAACGGTTTTAACTGTCACGTTTTGCACTCCTGGTTCGTTGAGAGACCGTCCAAGGCTTCCAATGCTGCAGAAAAATTGCTTGAGCGGTGTTTCCCATATCAAAACAACAAGACATATTCATAGTTTTGATTAATTTCGCCTCAATTTCATGAAACTTTGCAAAATCTTCACTCTTTTGATCAGCCTTTGAAGGATTTTTAAAAGATTGAATATAAAAAATGAAAATTTATGTTTAAATATATAGTAGTCTGGCTATAGAACAAATGTGGTGAAAACTGACCATTTGAGGGAATCGGAATCAGAACCAGAATTGGAATTCATCAAAATCAGAATCAAAACGGGATCTATTCTCATAATCTGTTTGGTTTAAATAGAAATGGGAATGAGAATTGGAAATAGCTGGAATGGGATTTCATTCTTAAGGGAGAGGAGAGGGAATACCATTCTACTAGGAATGAGAATGGGATTTTGATTTCGCTCAACCAAATAGTTGAAATTAGAATAACCCATTTCGATTCGGATTTCAAATCCAAACCCCTATTCCCCTAAATCAAATGAGCCCTGAACATTTCAGAAAAAAAATATAAAACTATGAAGAAAAAAACTTAGATGAAATAAATAAAACTTTAAAAGAGTGAAATGGTCCTGTAGAATCTCACAGAACAAATGAATCCCTCAATTCATTTCGTATTGATGCATCATGTGCAGCACATAGTGCAAAGGGTATATCTCACCTGATGCCATGTCCAGGTCCACAAACGATGTTTTCGATCCATAAATTGGTCGTGCCGGGGCCAATTGAAATGCAATCATCTCCGGTCATGATGTTTGATCTCAAGATTGTGACTCCGGTCGACAATTCTACATCAATTCCGTCGGTGTTGGGGCTGTTGCCTGAGGCCATGATCGTGACCCCCTGCAAATAGACGTTCCGGCAACCGTCGATAGCAATGTGGAATAATTTGCTGTTTATCGATGATAATCCTCTTATCACAATGTTTCTTGAGTTAA
The DNA here is from genome assembly GCF_056320005.1 of Nelumbo lutea. Taxonomy (NCBI): domain Eukaryota; kingdom Viridiplantae; phylum Streptophyta; class Magnoliopsida; order Proteales; family Nelumbonaceae; genus Nelumbo; species Nelumbo lutea. Next base: position 26,790,967 of record NC_142690.1, on the reverse strand, counting down.
CGAAGGAAAGTGACTGCATAAACAAGCATTAGTAAGGCAAAATTATGAGATATTATAGATGCATTTCTCCTAGTGGGTATCTTAGGTTCAGAAAGTTATTTATGTAAGTAAATGCATTTATTTGAATATAAGTGTTTTTTTTTTTTTGAAAAATGTTCTGATACTATCATGAAGATATTTCTAATACAGGGTGGGGATGTGCTGTGGGTAGCCCCTTGTGGGGAGGAGATGTGATATCGCAGATAAGAAAATATATTTTGTATGAACCCCACAAAAAAAACATAAATATCTTGCTTAATAGAAACCAAAATCCCATATCACTGACCAGCTTTCCCCTCTACAGAAATCCAGAAAACCAACAGGTCCTTAAAAGAAATCAGAGTTTAGATTATTTGTTTACGGGCTTTTGAGAATTTGGTGTACCCTGGCTCCGACTGGGCAACTCTTCCCTGCAGCCTTACAAGCCCACAAAGACGACCCTTGCCCATCAAGGGTCCCTCCAGAAATGGAAACTCCATTGACGCCCTGGAATGTAAGCCAGTATCCAGAGCTGCCGAGAGCCCAGTAGTCGGACGGGGCCACCAGTGTCCCGTCGATACGTATTGTGATGCCTGTGCTTCTGCACGCGCCGCTGAAGACTGCATGGTTGAGTAAATATCTTCCTGGTGGCACGTAAATCATCGCCGAACTGGCCGAACCACATGCCCCTGTCCATGCATTGAGAAATGCGCCAGTCGAGTCAGTTGTGCCGTCTGGTTTGGCACCATAACTGACTACGTTATAACTTGCTGCTGATGCTGCTGTTGAATTGAAGAAGAAAAAGAAGAAGAGAAGTGGGAGAAGAAAATTCATGGGCTTCAACATTTTAATGAGAGAGGGAGAGAGAGAAAGGGAGGAACTGAATGATGGAGAAGTTTTTAGGAGGCTTTTTCAGAGCTATTTATATATAGGATTTGATGGTGCTGGAAATGGAATTAATAAAGGAAATAAACACTGTAAACTAATATTTAAAACCAGAGATTATGGTTAATTACATATGCCATCCATTAACCATTAATGGTTAATGCTGCTGCATGCTCCACCATATCTAAACGTTGATGCATGTAGCCATGCGCTTCGGTTCGCCGGAGAGATTTCAAATTCTTGATCACTAAAAAGGCCAATAGGTCGTTGGATTAATATTGTAACAGCTCGATTGTCACTTTGTTATAACTTTGAGGGGTTAGGTAATAATAGGTTGACAAGATGACAGCAAATCATAAGAAAAAAAGTTTGGGATTTTCTTTAGCTTTTCTTATTATTCTAACAGAAATGAGCAGTAAAAGGGGACTTCTAAAAAGGGTTTCTGTTGAGGAAACGAGATGAATGTTCTTCTCTTTGGATCTTTCTATCACCTTCAACGGTGCAAGTGCACCACTCACGATGGACACGGTGGGTCACGTGCCCGAGCCATGACAATGCCTCGTTTGGGGCACCATGAGCCAGTCACTCTCAACATCAAGGAAAGGAATTAAGGTATTCTCACTTAACTGAAATAAATAAATAAATAAAATAAGAAAAAGAAAGAAAGATGGGTCTCTTCTCTTAAGCATTGCATTTGAGCAACATCGATCTTTTATTCATAGACTTCCTCAATTTGCACTTTGTGTATTACTTTGGGCTTAGTCAAATAATGATTTTAACCAGTGTTTTTAAACTGTTGTTGATTTGGATGGTTGGACCGTTTGATCTGAAATTATTTGGGTAATTGGTTTTATTTCACCTTTAATCCATTTCTTGACAAAAACCATTGATTTGATTAGGACCCGATGATTTAGGCAATTGAACCTTTAATTTATTCAACTTGGAAAATGGTTTTTGGCTGTTTTTTAATTTTATTTATTTTTAAATCAAAATGAGCTACTCTTTCAAGTCAAATGATGTCTCTCTAATATTGTTTTTCCCGACTAGTAATTCTAGAGAAGGGTGCATGTACGGTCTCTGTGCCGTTGTCATCACTGTCAAAGATTGCGAGCAATACTGTATATGACTGGGGTTATCTTTCTAGCCCGGCCCATGGTCTGAGGACAAATTTTATGAGGACTGGATCTAGTCTCGGTCCATCATAGTGTGTAGGGCCCAGCTATTTTTACTTTTCTTTTTCCCTGGTTAAATTTGAAAAGAATATAAATACAAATATATCAATATAAGTATATACAAAATAGTATAAAATATAAGATTTTACACTTTACAAATTTGTATTTAAACTCCTTCCAAACTGAGACTGACGTGCATATCGTCGTCCTACATATGTGGGAGGATCAAATGACGAGCTGATTTCTTCTGCCATAGTATGTGATATTGTAGCAAATGGAAGCCGTAAGGCCCGTAATATAGGACGAGGAGAAGGTGCAAATTAAGTTCGGTAACGATACAGGGGCTGTTTGGTAACAATTGAAATTGCTGAACTAAATGATTTATTATTTTTTAATGATTAAAATGATTAAATAATAAAATATTTTAGGATGGGTTTTTGCTTCAGAAACGGATTTTGAAACGAACGGGTTTTGGGATTTTAAAACCTATGTGTTAAGTGTTAAATTTAAAATATTTTGAATTCTATATAAAGGATAATTGGAAAATATTGGAAATATTGACCTTTGTTGATGTTATTTTATTTGTTTATATGTAACAAGAAATGATAAGAAATTAGATGTGGACATTTGGTCCCAACCTGCCCCACCCAAGATTCAAAATTTTGATATGATATGTCCCGTATCATATCGGGGTGTGACTCCTATAGGGGCTGTATCGGATATATCGTATTGTATTATTGGTTTAACAATACACCCCTACTCGGGGGGTCGTATCAGGGTGTGACCTGGTTTAGGGGGGTAGTTAGACTGACCCCTCTGAACCAATTTCAAAGAAAAAAAAAAAAAAAGGGAGAGTGAGCTTCAATACGGGCTGATACGCCCTACCGATGTATCAGCCTATATCAATATTTTAAACTTTGGCCCCACCCTTAAATGTGGAGAGGATAGGACCGGTCATAAAAGGTTTTGCTTCATATACAAGAAGGGTTTGAATTCTGAAAAATCCAACCCACTATGAATTTTAGAGAGGATAATGTAATTCTGAAAAATTACAAATTATTATTATTATTATTATTAAAATGAAATGATGAAATGTCAGTCAATCCGCTTTCCATTACCTACTCTACGACATCGCATATGAAGACACTTGGTTCGGGAGATGGAGTTACAGGTTCGGTTTTGCCAGGGGAGCTTCGAGGTCACAGAAGAACAATACAACGATGCTCTCGAGATTAATCTCGATCATATCATGTCGACACCAACTATGACAAAAACAACATTCATTCATTCCCAGCTACGGAGATTGGTGGAATGGTTGTTTAAAGATGAGTAGTTGTAGAGCATCTACCCTCATTTTTTAGACAATTTTGTCTCAACAGACTTGTGATGGAAATACTCCGAGGAAACACACCCACCACTCATTTCAATCAAGTACCCAAATCCACACTCTTTTATTTCTTCACACAAATATTCCTAAAAAAAGTAAAAATGTGAACGTCTTCATCCCATTCCTTCATTCGCGACCTTTTCATCTTTCGTTGAGGCTGAAGGGGAAGGATGAGATGCATAGAGGCCAACCGACAGCATGAGATGCAGGAGCCGTTATCGAAAATGATTAAGGCCTTCAACAAATTAAACACTGTGGCCAATGCAGTGAGACCATTGAATAGGTTTTATTCTCTAATATGTCCCTTCACACAAAAGTTCATTAGACTTGAAAGGTAGACGGTATAAATCCATCTATACCTTGTACTGAAACTTAATTAGTTATAATGGGAGTAAAGAGAATCAAACATTATCCCATTTGGTCAACGTGCCACCGATACCATCTCAAAAAACCATTAAACCAAAAAACTTAAACTGTTAAGTGAGATCCTTGAATAGGTTTTATTCTCATACACTCTCATCCTTCAAAAAACTGTGCTGTGCTAGAATTTTCGAGGGCGCTTTTAATGGGAACCTACTTCACCAGCATTATGCAGAAGGGGACTCTTGTTGCTAATGCCTTTCAAGGAATCCCAAGGAAAGGATTCCTTGCTCTTCACTTGATTGCTTTCTTCTCCGGCTACTGCCGGTACCTAGTTGCAGGTTGGTCACTTGCATTTAGTTAATTCGAGTTACAAAGCATCTACCCTCCTTTTCCCCTTCTCTCCTATCACAAACTTTTTCATTCCTAGATTTGAACCTTGAGTTACATTGAGAATAATGGTGGTTTTCTTGGCGTTGGTGACACTTTCCGCATACCAATTAAATTAATTCATTCATTCCAGTAGATGGTCATTTAGGACAATACAGGTATGAGAATCAACTATAAGGAGATTTAGTTTAGGTTGGGAAATGTATTCTATCAGCTCTAGAATGGCTCCCATCCCATGATGTCATGCTATCTATTGAATCTATTCTCTCCCTTTTTGTTGAAGCATTCTTGCCTTCAAGTACTAAGATCATTGTTAACTCGGCGAGATTCGTGTGCGCTGCCTCTGTATACCAATTTCTGTAAGTCTTAGCGATTCCAATGTTACTCTCTGCAAATGGATTCTTATAGTTGCAAAGCATGTAACCATTGAAAACCCTTGAAAAAAAATTGTAGAGAGAGAGAGAGAGAGCGATGTGACATTAACCAGTCAAATCTCCAACGGGATAGAGGTCTTGGTCTAAGCTTTAATGAGTCCAACCACAAAAGGGTATTTTTGGAATTTTGAAATATATATTGATCACATGATGTTATGTGTCAACGGTGTGTGATATAAAGTTAATGGTAGGGGAGGTTTTAAACAATTGAAATAAAACTTAGAGGGTACCTTAAGATAATATGTAAACAGTATGAGTAGAGTTAGTCAATTTACTAAACCTTAAGGGCACTTAAAGCTTATGTCTCATTCTAACAAAGACTTAAGCCTCACATCAAAGTTATGAGCCTTACGCCTTGAAGCAAAACCCATGCCCCTCACCTCAAGGCATACACCTCATGCTTCAAGGCTTAAGCCTTTTAAAACAATGGGCAAGAGAACTTAGGTGGATGGTGGACTTACCTGTTGGTTTCAGTAAGAAAATAGTAGACCACCAGAAATATCAACAAAAAAAATATGATTTATTTAAGGAAAATGATGAGAAATCAACAATCAACGTCAACGGCAAGATATCTGGACTTATCAGCGTGTACAATGACGGCAACGGCATTGTGGGAGTAGGGACTCTTCTCTACTAAGGTGACGATGGTGTTTAAATCTGAATAAAATGCCTATGTCTAGCTGGCACAGACATGGCATCATTATTTCAAAAAACGGTTGAAAAACATTAGCTGTTGGGGGCCAACAGCCTATGCTATTGAGAGAATTTCAGGGAATGCCACGTTATCATGAGAATGGATAAATTAATAATTACATATTAATTTATTTTTACTAGAAACCAAAGCATGGACATGAATAGGTGAACTGCCAGAATGTGCCCAACCCAGAAACTATCTCAACAGCCTATGCTGTTGGGCCCCAACAACCAAAGTTAATCCAAAAACAGTTATAGAACCAAACATGTTAATTTCCACATGTAACCAAAACATGGTTATCTTTCCCATCTTTAATGAACCAAATACAATAAATCTCATTATCTAATTAGTACAGCACATTATATTGGTAACTCTCACTACTTTTCCCATCCTAAAACTCAAATCACAACAGCTAAATTGAAATAGCTAGTAACATCTTTGTCCATGGGAACAATAATGCTGTCAGACAAAGAAATGGAAACTAGGCTACAACAAGTTCCACCAACCCAGCCATTAGCTATTAAAGAAGAAAATTAATCAATAGTTTAAAGTAATTTATTAATTAATTTTGGCATCTGGAAAGGTATTTTAACAAGTTTTAGGGTTGGTTTGGTTTGCAATCAGAATTAGAATTGGAATCAGAATCAAAATTTGTCATAATCGAAATAAGAATGGTTTATTTCCAAAATTTATTTGGTTCAAACAGGAATCAGAATGTGAATTGAAACGAGATGGAATGGGATTTCATTCCCAAGGGAGGGGAAGGGAATGGCTATTCTCTCAAACGGAGAATGCCATTTCCATTCCACTGATTCTGCCTAACCAATTAGTTGGAATTAGAATATTTAATTCCAAACCCTTATTCCTATAAACCAAACGAGCCCTTAATTTTCACCATTGAAGATCAGTATGGAAAATTAGTTCTTGGTTTGCTAAGAACAAGTAATAATCAAAAGAAAAAAAAAAGTAGGGACACAAATTCCAAGTTAGGTTTTCTATCACTTTTCTATGGGTGTGTTTCCTTTAAACTTTAAGGAAAAATAATAAAAAAGAATAAATAGCTAAAAATACTATGAAAACTATACTAGGCATTCCATAACGTGTAGGATAAAGCTCCCACTATGGCTAAGTTTTGCGATGTTATCCATCACCAAGCAATAATAAAAAAATAATAAAAAAAAATTGGGTAAAAGAATTAAACCTCCCCTGAATTCTGTCATAAATACTGAAACATCCCCTCTTTTTTGAAATTGAATTAAGAAGTCCCATATTAAAAGGTATTAAGGGACAAATTCATCAAAATCTGTTAAAATGTGACGTCATATGTGAATTAATTTTCTGAAAAAACCCAAATTTGCCCTTTACGGTTCCTTTTACCAATTCAAATCACTCTCTTTCTCTCGTCACTCTCTATGATGTTGTTTAACTCCACAACAAGCACAAGTTTTGATCAAGGAAGATTTGGTCCGACCTTTCTATTACGTGACATGTGGCAGAAACAACAGCTCGGCAAAAGGGGCCAAGTCTAGGTGGGAAGGGGACACCAGCGGGCTGAACTCCCTATGGGGGGCCCGAACTCACCCTTTGTAACAGCTCGGGATACACCTCGCCGAACTGACCCACTTTGTAACAGCTCGGGATACACTTCGCCGAACTGACCAACTCTGTAACAGCTCGGGATACACTTCGCCGAACTGACCCACTTTGTAACAGCTCGGGATACACTTCGCCGAACTGACCTGCCCTATAAATACCTCCGAGCTCAAGACTTCGCCTCGCTCAGCACTTCGCATCACCTTCTGGACACCAAAACCAAACAAGTCGTACCACGCCTGACACTAAGGAAGTTCGTGCCCAAGGGCACCGCGCCTGACTGACTTGGGATCTGACGTTTGGCCGCAGCACCCTAAATGGCCACTTACCACCGCCACTGACACCGCCATCTCCAGTTAAATGACCGTTAGGCAGTGACGGCTCTGTCTCAGCAGAAAGGATGACAGCCGAATTGACAAGCACAAGGGTAATCTTACTTGACCTGACAAGGGCCCCGGGACGAGTGCACGAAGTGATTATAAGAGCCCTTTGCCCCCCGACAACAAAGGTATGCAAACTTTGCGCTATCTGGTATTACCTTGCTTTTGAAGGATTCTAACTTGAGCTTCGGAGTCTCTACACTGGGTTCCCCCCGAAGCTTTCCCATCTCCGTTTCAGGTTCCCTGCTACCCCGTTCGGAAGCAAGGCAGCGGACAGCTAAGACCGGCCGGATCGCGCTCCATCAATTGGTGCCGTCTGTGGGAAAAACGCTTCAAAAAGCCTCCCTCCAAACTTCGATAACCCCTTTTCTTCAAAAAAAAAAAAACCTAACACTCATGGCCTCCTCCAGCAACACCGGACGTGGCACGGAGACAAATGCCACCGGGGAACAACTTCAAGTCCCCGTGGTGTGCATTGGACAGTTCACCATCCCCCTTTCGGCGGATGGGATCCCCAGCTTGAACGCGCCACAAGTAGTGGCACCCGTAAATCCTCCTACCACAAGCATCCCCTTTCCTCCCCCCATTGAGACAACCTTCACTGAACCGACTGCCGTCTCCCTGGCAGCCAGCCAAAACCGGTTGGAGGACTTGATGCAGTGCATGCGGGCAATGCAAGCCCAAATGCAACAGTTCCAGCAGCACCAACTTCACCAGCACCAAGTGCTGCACAACATCTCCCAGTATCACTATCAACAGCAGTTCCCCCAACTGCCATTGAACCAACCACTACTTCCACCTCGCAACCCCGCTCCGAGGCCGGTCAAGGCCTCCCCGCAGGATGGACGCCCCCACCAGGCGAAGGCCTCCCAGCCCCAGAACCACCCTAACAGCCAGGCTTCGTCCCCAGGCCGAAGAGAGAAAAGTGTCATCCCCGCCTCGCAACCCGCAGGCGGGTCGGGAACCTCACCCGCGAGGTCGGCACCCCGGCGCTCCAAGCCCGAGCTCCTGTTCACCGAAAACCGATTCAGCGCCCTGGCGGCGGACTACCAGCATTCCGGGCCCATCGAGCTCGGTAACACGGAGGCCAGCAGCGCCAGTACAAGGCCCGCTCAACGGTGAAGACGCCGGCGAAGTCGTCGAACTGCCACCCGTGCCTTGTCGGAATCCAGAGGCAAAGACATGAGATCGGACGAGGTAGGGGCTGCCCCGGTTCTCTCGGTTCCTTCCCCCCTCGCATCGGAACTCCTGGTGGTCCCCTTACCCAGAGACTTCAAACTCCCACCTCTGGACAAGTACGACGGGTCATTCGACCCCAACGATCACGTTGACGCCTTTCAATCCCAAATGCACCTCGCCAGGGCCAGCGAATCGTGCATGTGCGTGGCCTTTACCACCACCCTCAGGGGGGTAGCCCGCACTTGGTACAGGAACCTGGCCCCCGGGTCAATAAAGTGTTGGGCCCAGTTCGTGCAGGTCTTTACCGCACACTTCGTCACTAGCCAACGGTGCCCCAGAACAGAAGAGAGCATCTTCGGAGTAGTCCAAAGAGAAGGAGAATCCATTCGGGGCTACATCAAGCGATTCAACGAAGCATGCTTGCAGATACCGCGGTTGGACCCCGCAGTGCAGCTCGCGGCGGCTAAAAGAGGGGTGATGCACAAAGAATTCAAATGGCACATGGTGGCCAACCAGCCTGCAACCGTGGCCGAATTCCTCAAACTCGCAAATAAGTTCATGAGGACAGAGGAAGAAATCAACCAACGAACCGAAGGCGGGAATGAGAAAAGAAAGAGAGAAGGCAAGCTCTCCAACCCGGTGAATAGAAAAATCCCAACCCGGGAGCCGAAGCCGAATCAGTCATTCCGGGCCCCCCTAGCAGTTCGGACGGAATACACGTCGTTAAACACGAGGCGGACGGAGATTTAATGACGATCAAAGATGCCCCGTACGTTAAGTGGCCACCTTGCCTAAAGGGAAATCCGAACGAGAAAAATAAGAATTTGTATTGTAGTTTCCATAGAGACCATGGTCATAGCACCGAACAGTGTAATAACCTCCGGGACGAGATAGAGGGGCTCATCCGTCGCGGATACTTGAGAAAATTTGTGCAGCACAACAATAATAACAATAAGGCAGGTCGGCAAGGGGAGCACGAAAAGGATGCCCCCGAGTCTAGCAACAGACCTGCCGAACCGTTGTAGAAGCAGCCTCCGGAAGAGAGGCTAGTTCGGGGAACCATCCATGTAATAGTGGGAGGTTCGGTGGTAGCGTGGTGTACCTCGGCAGCAGCCCGGACTTCAGTTCGCGAAACGGCCCTCGAAGAACGGATCCCCCCAAAGAGACCAAAGACCGAAGAACCAATCTTCTTTACGGAGGACGACGCGCGAGGAGTCCACTACCCCCATGATGACGCGCTTGTCATTAAACTAAGGATCAGCGACTTCGAGGTCAGGCGCGTACTCGTAGATTCGTGCAGCTCAGTGGACATCCTCTTCAAATCAGCATTTGACCAGCTGCAGTTACAGATGAGCGAGCTGAAGCCCGTGAACACTCCCCTGGTGGGTTTTAGTGGAGAGGAAGTCAGGCCCCTCGGAAAAGTAACTGTCCCGGTGGAAGTCGGCACATGGCCTTGTGCAGTCAGACTCAACCATGATTTCCTGGTAGTCACGACCCCCTCCCCATACAATGCTATAATAGGGCGACCGATCACGCATATCCTACGGGCGGCGGTCTCCACCTACTATTTGGCCATGAAGTTCCCTACGGACTTCGGTGTAGGGGTAGCGCGGGGCGACCAGCTCGAGTCCCGCAAGTGTTATGTTGCCGCCCTGAAGGGAAAAACCAAGGCGGTCGATGACCTCGAACTGGAGCGGCCTACGGAGCAAGGTGAGGAACGAGCTTCGCCTACGGAGGAAACTGTCGCAATCCCGACTTCAGCTACAGACCCAGCTCGCACACTAAGCATCAGAGCTTCCATCGAGGACCCCCTACGAACCGAACTGGTGAGTTTTTTACTTCAAAATTTAGATATTTTTGCCTGGTCTACGGCCGACATGCCTGGCATTAGCCCCGGACTGATAACTCACAAACTTAATACTGACCCTGTAGTCAGACCCGTTAGACAGAAGAAACGCAACTTAGCCCCAGAGCGCTGGAGAGCGGTCGACGAGGAGGTCGAGAAGCTCCTCGCAGCAAACTTCATAAGGGAAGTCCATTACCCGAGCTGGGTGGCCAACCCGGTGTTGGTAAAAAAGGCAATCGGCAAGTGGCGCATGTGCGTCGACTATACCGACCTGAACCGAGCTTGCCCGAAAGATTGCTTCCCCCTCCCCAGAATTGACCGCCTAGTGGACGTGACCTCGGGAAACGAGTTGCTAAGCTTCCTGGACACCTACTCGGGCTACAACCAAGTTAGGATGGACCCATCCGATGAGGAAAAAATCAGCTTCATAACCGAGTTCGGCCTGTATTGCTACAAGGTCATGCCCTTCGGACTAAAAAATGCCGGGGCGACTTTCCAAAGACTTGTAAATAGGCTATTTCGGCCCCTGATTGGTGCGAAGATAGAGTGCTATGTGGACGACATGGTCGTCAAGACTCAGTTTTCACAAGAATTAATACAAGACTTAGATTCTGTTTTCCAAATCATGCGTCAGTTTAGCATGAAGTTGAACCCCAACAAATGTGTCTTCGGCGTCACCTCGGGCAAGTTCCTAGGCTACATTGTGAATCGGCGCGGTATTGAGGCCAACCCGGACAAAATAAAAGCCATTCTAGATATGAGACCACCTCGGAAAGTAAAAGAGGTTCAGAGGTTAAATGGCCGCATAGCCGCTCTAAGCCGCTTCTTGTCCAAGTCAGCAGACCGCTTGCCTACCCTTCTTCAAGGCAGTCAAAGGCAAAGGGTTCGAGTGGACCCAAGACTGCCAGTTCGCGTTCGATGAACTAAAAGGTTACCTCGCTAGTGTGCCAACCTTAGCCCGGCCCGAAGTGGGCGACGTCTTAGAACTGTACCTCTCGGCAAGCGACGAGGCGGTCAGTTCGGTACTAATAAAAGAAACAGACCGGGTCCAGCGACCCATCTATTATGTTAGTAAAATTTTGCAGGGAGCAGAGACAAAGTACCCGGAGATAGAAAAACTAGCATACGCCCTAGTAATAGCAGCTCGGAAACTCCGCCCATACTTCCAGGCTCACACCGTCATCGTCCGGACTAACAAACCTCTTAGACAAGTTTTACTCAAACCCGAGGTTTCCGGTCGACTGACGAAATGGGCCATCGAACTCAGCGAGTACGACCTCCAGTACAAACCGAGAACCGCTATCAAGGCCCAAGCTTTGGCAGATTTTATCGCCGAGTGCACTTTCAGCCACGAAGCCCCACAGGTCGAGCCCGAGATCCCCATTTCGGACGAACCCGGAGCTCCTGAGCCCATAGAGTCCGAACCCCGTGAAGTAGCAGCCAGTGTGGCATCTCTCCTGGTCAGTCGAAGCGCGAACTGGGATGAGGAGCCCTGGATCCTTCACGTGGATGGTTCCTCGAACTGGCAAGGCAGTAGAGCTGGAATAGTCTTGTGCGGCCTGAGCGACACAAAATTAGAATATGCACTACGCTTTGAGTTCGCGGCATCCAACAACGAGGCAGAGTACGAAGCATTGATCGCCGGGCTGGACCTAGCGCGAAAGGTAAAAGCAAAGCACTTGGTCATCTGCAACGATTCTCAGCTCGTGGTGAACCAAGTTACCGGCGAGTACGAAGCACGCGATCTCTCCATGATCGCATATTTGGCCAAAGTAAAAGAAGCCCTGCTGAACTTCCAGTCACACGTCATCAGGAAAATCCCGAGGTCAGAAAACACTGATGCCGACGCCCTGTCCCGGTTAGCCAGTACAAGTCACAACAATATGAGAACTGTGTACATAGAGGACTTACCTCGGCCTAGTATTCTCGGGGGGACAGAGGAGGTCGCTCCTGTCTTGGAGGCAGAGCCGAGCTGGATCGATCCACTCGCGAGCTTCTTGATAGACGAAACCCTCCCTGCAGAACGCAATGCGGCCAAGAGGGTGCAGCGCCAGGCAGCCAGATACGTCATAATAGACGAACGGTTGTACCGACGGTCGTACATGCTCCTCTATTTGCGTTGCCTACGACCTGCCAAAGCCGAGTTCGTACTCCGTGACACTCATGAAGGCCTGTGCGGTGGACACTTGGGGGGCAGAGCACTCACCCAAAAGGCACTTCGACAAGGATACTACTGGCCAACGATGAAGGCAGAAGCTGTCGAGCTCGTCAGAAAATGCGACAAGTGTTACGAAGTGGATAGAAGCCGAACCTCTGGCAACTGTCACGGCTCGAAACATACAGAACTTCTTTTGGAAGAACATAGTATGTCGGTTCGGGTTACCTTGGGTACTAATCTCCGACAACGGCAAACAGTTCGAGGATATCAAGTTCCAAGAATGGTGCCAGAACATGGGGATTCGGCAAATTTCATGTCACTCGCGCACCCGCAGGCAAACGGTCAGACGGAAGTAATGAACAGAGCCATCTTGCGCGGATTGAGAGCACGTCTGGATCGAGCTAAGGGATTGTGGGCCGAAGAGCTACCAAGTGTCTTATGGGCTCACCGAACTACCGAGAAAAGCAGCCACGGGAGAAACCCCCTTCAACCTCACCTACGGCACTGAAGTAGTGATCCCGGTGGAAATCGAAATACCAACATTGCGATTAGAAACATACGATGATCGGATGAACGGAAACGAGTTACGTACCAACCTTGACCTACTGGACGAGGTAAGGGACCTCGCGCACATCCGAACAGCGGCATACCAGCAGCAGGTAGCTCGCTACTACAATAGCAGAGTAAAGCAACGAAGCTTCTGAGTCGGCGACCTGGTCCTTCGTAAGATTATGGTGCCCGAACCCAGCATGGGCAAGCTTGGACCTAATTGGGAAGGGCCCTATAAAGTAAAAAGAGCGCTCGGGGGCGCATACGAACTCGAAACCTTGGAAGGCAAACGAGTACCTCGAGCGTGGAACGTTGTGAACTTAAGGCGATACTACCTATAAACCACCAAGCGAAGTGGACGAAATCAGGTCCTAGGTGCCACGAGGCAAGCCAAGAGGAACTTCGGCGTAGACAAACAAAGAAGAGCATATTATCAACTCGACAAAAAACCAGTTCGCGGCATAAAAGACCGCGGAAATTTAATAACCCGGACAGTGGCAGACAAAGAAACAGTTCGGGGAAGATGAGCAAGGGGAAAAAGACATATTCCATTGCAAGAAACAGTACATTGACAAAAAAAAAAATTTACATGCCCAGAGCCACTTCTTCGCCATCGGAAGGCACTTCAACAACACCCGAAGGCCCTGCCTCTCCTTCAGAGTCCGGCTCGCTATCGGCAGCATTGGCCATCTCCTGAGTTATACGCGAAGTGGTTATGGCACTTACATCGAGGTCGGGGTACGTATTCCGGATCATCCACCTACTCAACTTGAACCCCCTCCTGTAAGAGTCCACCATCAGATCGTCAAAATGCGGAGAGGCAATGTAGTCTTCAACTGCCTTCTTCTTGGCGTCTTCAATGCCTTGGGAAAAAATCTGTGTTCTCTCCCTGATGTCCTCTTGAAGATATTCGACTTGATGCTGCAAATCCAACTTCAAGTCCGCCATATGCTTGACAACTACCCCCATGGCCTTTGTGTCACGCTGAGACCTCGCCTGCCTGGCCATCACGACGCGAGCAGCCTCTTCAGCAGCATAAGCAGTCGCCTCAGCAGCCCAGGTATTTGCCTCTGCAGCACGGAAGGCTTCTTCAGCAGCATGAGCAGCAGCCTCAGCAGCTCGCGCCTGTTGCGAGCTCCTCTCCACTTGGGCCGCCAAGGCATGAATTGAAGAATTCACCTACCAAAAGAAACAAGTGAGCAAATAACAACAGAAGCAACAGAATAAAAAAGGAAGACGGAATCCAACTTACCACCATGGCATGTGTTACGGCACGGCAAGCGACCTGATTCAAGGGAAGATCGGTCCACGCCGCGACCTCCTCAGGGAAAGTAGCGTTCCTACTCTTCTGAAGAGCGTAGTTCGGCGTCAACACGCTCCTAAACTCCCCTTGAGCTCCCGAGCCTGAGGGCCCAGCCCGCGTATGAGCAGACCCAGAGTGAGTAGGAGCACTTGAGTATGCAGGAGCGCCCGTATGAATGGCCTCAGCGTAAGGCGCCCCGGCAGTTTCGTGCACCGGTGGAATCACTTCGGGCTCCCTGGGCAGATCCTCCGGCGTATGGTCTGGAACTTGGGGCTCCTCATCCAGGGGCAGCTCGGTACGAGTTCGCTTGGCGACCCGCTTCCTCCTCTTCATACCTTGGAACAAACGCCCCCCACGAGTTCTCTCCGCGTCCATGACACTTGTAGAAACGAGTTCGACATCAGAAAAAACGAAAAGAACAAAGCAAGCAAGAACCGCATAGCTAGAAACCTACCCGAACTCAGGCTGGCTGCAATAATCTTGGCCTCCGTTAAGTAGTGGTGGCACTTTAAGCCTTGCCGTGCCCATTGCTGGGGGCCCTTCATCGTCTCTTTATCGAGAGTCACGCCTAAATCGGGAGTGGCCTCACCCCACCCGGTCTGAAAGGGCCATCCTTGTGCACTTCGCACGTCGAAGTAGTCCCGCTTCCACGCCGGGACCTTATTAGGAAGATCGTGCAGAAGCTTAAAACCTTAGCGAGGAGAAAGGTAATACGCCCGTCTCCCCCAAGGAAGAGAACCCGCCTGTCTCTTGAGCATCAAGATAGAGGAGAATATCTCTAAGTCCAAGGGGAAGTTCTGCTCACAAAAAAGGAAAACTGTCCCCACCAGGTTTCGAATAGAGTTCGGATGAAGTTGGCCAATGGTGACACCGAAGTGGTTTATGACTTTAACGAGAAGGGGATGGAAAGGAAGTCGCAACCCCGCAGCGAGCTGCTCTCGAAAAATCACGATCTTGTTAGGACCGTGTTCCCAAGGAAAGCTACCCGAAGGAATAAAATATGTGTACCCCCCAGGAAGATTGTAAGACACAAGTATGGATTGAATCTCCTCAGGCATCATGGTCGAAGGACCAAACCTGTCTAGCATCCGACCTCAACGGGAGGTAGACGCCAAACTGTCTGAAGCGACTCGGCCTACTGGTTCATAGTCCTCAAGCTTCACCTCAGGATCACTGAGGCAGTCGGGGGACACGACTCGGTTGGTGGAACCTACATCGGCCCTACTCGAAGAATCGTCTGAGCTATCAAAGCTAGACATTGGGGAAAAGATGGATTCAGGAAAGTACTCACCGGAAAGTTTGAAGAACAAGCCAAAGAACCGTGAAGACTATATACCCGGCCTTGACGCGAGCTGGAAAAGACTTGGACGCAAGCTGAAAGGTTGGACGCGAGCTCAGTAGACACACCGCAGAAGTGACAAACCGACTGGGGTCCCCCACTATTTATAGCTACAGTAACCAAGAATCGACCGCGCAGATCGAAGATGATCTGACAACCCACGTTCTTACTGACCACACGACCCTTAAGGTCGAGACGTGATTGGCGCACGTCTTTCCGAAAAAAGTGAAACGTCAGCGCACGTCTTTCTGAAATCGACATCGCTTCGACACGCGTCTTTTCGAAACTGACGCGCTGCACGTCTCCCTGACAGTCGCCCGCGCACGTACAGCGGTGGCGCGCCTTTTTGAAATGACCCATTTTCACGTCCCAGCGGCGCGAATTGGTTTAAAATTTAAAATGCGCGCTGTCACAACCATCAGCATTCTTGATTAAGCACATTTCCAGCCTTCTCGGAAGCCGAAGGAACCCTAGCGAAAGCAACTCGCGCAGTGAAGATTCGAAGGGCGGGACAAATCCACCTGCTACCTCGCGAAACTCCCCGCACCATGGCAAGACCACCAGGCAAGGAGTGGGGGGCAATTGATGAAGGAAGATTTGGCATGACCTCTCTATTACGTGACATGTGGCAGAAACAACAGCTCGACAAAAGGGGCCAAGCTTAGGCGGGAAGGGGACACCAGCGGACTGAACTCCCTACGGGAGGCCCGAACTCACCCTTTGTAACAGCTCGGGATACACCTCACCGAACTGGCCAACTTTGTAACAGCTCGGGATACACTTCGCCAAACTGACCAACTCTGTAACAGCTCGGGATACACTTCGTCGAACTGACCCACTTTGTAACAGCTCGAGATACACCTCGCCGAACTGACCTGCCCTATAGATACCTCCGAGCTCAAGACTTCGCCTCGCTCAGTACTTCGCATCACCTTCTGGACACCAAAACCAAACAAGTCGTACCACGCCTGACACTAAGGAAGTTCGTGCCCAAGGGCGCCGCGCCTGACTAACTTGGGATCTGACGTTTGGCGGCAGCACCCTAAACGGCCACCTGCCACCGCCACTGACACCACCATCTCCAGTTAGATGACGGTTAGGCAGTGACGGCTCTGTCTCAGCAGAAAGGACGACGGCCGAATTGACAAGCACAAGGGTAATCATACTTGACCTGACAAGGGCCCCGGGACGAGTGCACGAAGTGATTATAAGAGCCCCTGCCCCCCGACAACAGAGGTATGCAAATTTTGTGCTATCTGGTATTACATTTCTTTTGAAGGATTCTAACTTGAGCTTCGAAGCCTCTACACCGGGTTCCCCCCGGAGCTTCCCCATCTCCGTTTCAGGTTCCCTGCTACCCCGTTCGGAAGCAAGGCAGCGGACAGCTAAAACTGGTCGGATCGCGCTCCATCAAGTTTCATCTTCAATACTTCTACAATGAATTGGGTTTGTTTCTCTGCTTTCATCACAAATAATAAAGGTGCCGTGCTCAAAACCGTTCTTTGCAAGATTGAATTCAAGGTTCTGGCCTCTGGGTTTATTTTCTTAGTTGGGATAGTGATAGAGGAACCAAATGAAACCAGGGCGTTAAAATTGTTAGTGTTTGGGTTCGATTTGACAAATGGTTTCAAGTTAAAAGCATGCAAAGGGGTATCCAATGGAAAGTTGGTTGTGTTAGGTGAGAAGAATAGGCAGGAATTGATGTCTTTTGGAGGTCTCAATGATATCAGGCGTGATAAAAGGGACTACGATGTGCTTAAGTTGAATGAGATGATGAGTTTGATTCAGTTCAGGTTTTTTGTTTTGATAATTTGAATAATTATTTATGTTATTTGAGCAAGGATTAAACACTAGAAAAAGAGCACCCCCTAACGTTGTAGAGATGTGTATAATAATTCCTATGTAAATAAACCCAAAGCCCTCTATCTTTCTAATTTAAGTTTCTGTTTTTTTTTTTTTTAATTCCTCTATTTTCAGTTGCAAATGGCTTCAGCAACACCCCCAGATATCTTGTTCCATTTTCAAGCCTCCCCAGGGAAAATCCCATACTTGATCACTTTTATTGGTTTTAAAGTTTAATAATTCTTCCTTTTATTCTATATGAATCCTCTATTTTAATCTTCTTTTTATTCCAAGCTCTTTGAAATATTGGTTGGAAAAAAAAAAAAAAAAGAAACAGCAAGAGAGATTCCCCTATTTTGAAAATGTGAAGTAGTAAGGATAGAAAAGACTTTTTAATGATTCCATTAGATATAATTCTCATCAGGGAGGTCTTAGTCCAATTAAAAAAAAAAACGAGGGGTTGTTTCAGTATTTACAAGAAAACTCAGGGGAAAGTTAGGAGACCTTTGGCAAGTCTTTTTAGGAAGATCTTCTAAAAGCTTAAGACTTCAAAAGAATGATGAGTTTTCATAAATAGATCTTCGAAGACCAAAGACCGTTTGATTTCAATTTTTTTCCAAAGATCTTCTTAAAGGCTAGAAAGACCAAAAGACCATTCGGCAAGTATACTTGCCGGTCCCTCTCACATACATGTTAAATGTGCAGGACCCAATAACACATTCAAACATGCAAATATTACCTGTGGGTCCCATAATACAATTTTAACTAAAGAATCCCTCATTTTCCTCTCCATTTCACCAATATTTAATTTTAAAGCTCAAGATGAACCAAATAGCTGCTCCTCCAAATCTATTTGATCCAAGCCCCGTTAGGTCAATCTAATCCCACAAATGATCTATTCATGGTGTGGCGGTGGGCTTGCCGCCGATGGGCTCGGCCTTGGTCGCAGGTGATTGCCGCTACAAGTGCTGCTGCAAGCTTGCAACTGTTACTACCACTAGAAAGTAGAAACCCCTGCAAAATCGTCGCTACAAAATCACCCACTGTTGCAAAATCACCGACCGCCGTTGCAAGTCGGTCGTCGGACCTGTTACTGCCGCAACTGTTATTGCTAGAGGGTTGGACCTACTGCAAAATCAACGTTTCCGTCGTAGATGAAGTTCACCACCGTCGCCAATCGCCGTGAATTGCCGTCAACCGCTGTGTATTGCCGTCGAACACCGTAGGTGCGACTGCCACAGGTGGTTAGTTGGGTGTGAGGGCTAAGAGGAGGGAAGGGTTAGAACGAAAGTGGAGCCATTCTAACCTTAAGCATGTAAGATTTGGGGTTGGGGATATGGTAGCCATTTAACTTTTTGTTTTTTTATTTTATTAAATCAACAAAAATAAAAATTTATACCCACGAATCGCTGTCTAGGTCGAACAATTTAACGGTTTGATCGCCCTATCAATGGTTTTCTAACTTTTTTAACGTTTTTTTAAAGAATTACCGGTTTATAATATAGCTGGACCTAGGGGACTGACTGATTACCGAGTTTCCAATCCGGTCCGGTTTTGAAAACCATGTTGGTGTGTATAAGCTTCTTGCTATGTTCACACACCACTTGATAGTTTTTTTAGTTGTAATGGCCCAAACAGAATGGAGAGCACTAATGCAGGCATTGAAGATTCAATGGCCCAATCCCTTCAAATATAGAGAATGAAAGTGTTTATTGATGCAGCTGCCATAGTGAACGAGTTAAACACGGTACTACGGTAGACAATTATACCAAGTGGATGGATAAAGCATTTTTTGATATGTTAAGCTGGTGGCATCTTCTTTTGAAGTTAGGTATATATCCAGCAAAATGACACTGTGTTAGCTCATACCATGACATATAAATATAATACTTGTATATCTAAAGAGAAATGTTTGTACATGTATAATCCCAACTGGGATCTGCTCCTCACAGTGCTTGACCTTACAGCTATAAGAGATGTTTTCAATGTGTGGCTGGAATATGATGTGAGATTGGTGTTAGGAGTAAATTCGGGTTCGTATAATCCTTCGCTTTGCATGAGACGCTCCGATATCTATCCCCTAATGAAACCGGATCTGCTCCTCACACCTGGCGCCTTACAGGCGCCTCACACGTATATCCTATCGGGAGATGTTCCGAATGCATGGTGATGTAACGGTGATGCCTCCTCTTGGTTGTAAGTTTGTTCTAGTGTAATGGGTGAGTTGTTTTAACGTGTTTCGTGTGTCAAACTGTCCGATTAGAATAATCCGGAGAGAAAGCTGGAAGGAAATTGCACCGGTTGCTTCGGAGTTAAAGCTTCCGTGTTTCGTGTGTCAAACTGTCGACCTCCTATTCCTGGATTCTAGTTGAAATTTGAAATGGAAAGTTGTGTTTGATGCGCGTGGTGGGTTCGAAAATCGAAATTAATTTCTCCCTCCGTCTCTCCGGCTTTCACAATTTTCGCAACCTTCTCAGGAGTTTTCTGTGGGAAGATCGGTTAGCTCCCCCTCTCTCTCTCTCTCTCTCTCTCTCTAAAACTTTACTATGTTTTTATCTTAACAATTTTTGCTCCTGCCCATGAGTTTTGAGGCTCTTGTGACAATTGAAATGTCATCTCCATAGGATTTTCCAACATGAATATTCCCTGGTTGGATGTTATAGACTGCATCGTTTAGAGATTGTTGATTAGGTTTTACTGATTGTTCCGTTTATCATTTATTGTTTTCGCACTCTGGGATCAATAAAAATTGCATCCGTATTTTGGGCGTTTGCTATTGCTTTCTTTTGAGGAAGCTTCTCGCGTGTTAGCTTTTTGAGAAAAACTTGCTTTTCTATAGAAGAAGTTGTAGGAGATACGTTTTGGGGTGTTTTGACAAAGGGAAAGATTCATTTGATTGATAAGCATGTGATAACTTAATATTGATTTTACAAATGAAACAGTCAAAGCAAAGTTGGTGGTCTTTGGATTGGATCAATATGGGTTGGGGATCCATTTGCTTCAAAGGTAGGAATCTGTAGAAACCAGAGAGATGATCCTGTATTTGGTGGGACAATATGCCACCTGATAACAAACAGCCACGAAGGACTGGAGTTTAATCTTAAATATGATATTCCCTCATCGTTTTTGCATTGTTTGATTTCCCTTCTAGCAAGAACTAGGAAGGTAAAGAGAGCATTTATTCTTCACGAAGGGAATCCATGGAATATTTGAATTGCTTGCTCTTGTTCCTTTGGATTAGTTCTTAAATTCTTAAAGAAAAGGTAAACGGTATGGAAATGGTTCACCATGAAACACAAGATAAAATCTGTTGCCTTTCTGTTTGTATTGCATGTGTTTTTAACTCATGGTTGAATCAAATGCTAGGACAGATTGACTTGTCACCTGACCTAATTTCTAGGCCTATTTCATCCCGAACCACTAGGGCTGTCAATGACCTAATTTCTAGGTCTATTTCACCCCAAACCACTAGGGCTGTCAAATCTAATTATCCCAGATTTGGATGTTAGAGCTTGCATCTGATTAATAATTGGATTGGATGTGGATTTAATCCCATTCAATCCGACTAAAATCCAAGTTTGATAAAAAATATTATTTTATATATATGTAGTATAACTATATACATAGATATTATGTACAAATATATGAAGTTTATAACTAATAAATAATATTTTATATTTATATACATTTTTATATATGTATAAGATAAAAATAAATAGTTTTTTAGAATTTTTTATTTTTATTTTTGTGATTTTAAACACAACAAGATGGATGCGGATTAAATCTGAATCTGGTCCGAGTCCGGCATTTCAGATTTAGATCCAAAGGTTTGATACTCGGATCAAATGTGGATGTAACTGAATCTGATTCTTTTACATCCCTACAAATCACCTTTTTGAAAAAAAAAAACGAAAAAAGACTTGGTCGACTACTTGATCACTTGACCTATTGAATCACTAACCCGTTTGATCCGGTCAATAGGTTACAAGTTAGACATTAGTTCTCTTTTTCTGTATTTTTTGTTTTCTTTGTATTTTTAGCCATTTCAATCATTAACAATAATTCTCATTTATCACACATATTTTCGTTTAATATTATGAATATATAATATTGGAGACATGCTCAGTTTTTTCTACAAATTATATGAAAGTTAATGTATTTCTATTTTTATTATTTTTATTATTTGATTTATAACATCATAAGTCAACCTGTTTTACCTGGATGGTTGAATTGTTGGATCACCACTTGGTGTGAAATACGGTTTCAATCAGTATTTAAAGCATTGACTTTTTATTTGTGTTTTCAACCCATTGTCAAAGTGTCTGTCAGAATGGTCAACGCATCAGCTGACCAGGATTCAATATCCATTTTAATACTAAACTTCTTTCCTACAGAAAATCATTTACTCAGTCAATGACCTGTTGACCCAACCAGTTGAAATGTTTGACCCAGTCAATAAGGTCACAGGTTTTTTTTTGGTAAAAATAAGGTCACAGGTTAGATAAAAGTAAGTCTTATTTTATATTTTTATTTAATGTGATGAATATATATATAGTATTATAGATTTGCCCAAATTTTCTGAATCATTCTATACTTTTTTGTATTGTTATCTATTTTTGAATGCCTCCGGCGTATGCCTCAGAGGTATCAATGCCTCTGGCATATACGCCTCAGGGCATTTTGGGGGCGCCTTGCCTGGAGACGCACCATCAAGCATACACCTCCCATGCCTTTTAAAACAGAGTCATACTGTATTGTTTTCTTTGTACAACTTCAGTCTCTCCAGCCAAGTTGTTGATTTGTAATAGGCCATTAAGAAAGATGGTGAACCATGGTTACAGCCCATTCAAGATTGCATGGTGCTAGCATTGTCAGTTCTTCAATCTTCATTGCATGCAACAATTTCTTTAGAAAGCTCAGGGAGCAAGAGCTACTTGGTACTTCTGTGGTTTGGATTTAACAATGAGATATGCTCTTTTGGAAAAACAATCAATCCTTGTTCTTAGTCACTTTGGTTTTGTTGAGCGAACTAACTGTTTGTTTTTTACCATGTTTTTATTCTTCAGCGGTACACAAGTTCTCTGTGAATAGGTAATTCCACAATTTTCTGGAGCAGTTCAATTGTCCTTAATATCAACATTAAAGCAGCTGTAGCAAGAGGTGTAATCCTCTGTTTTTTTCTGTATTTCATCCTAGCTTTTGTACAAGTTATACATTCAGCTAGAAAAATAGGCAATGCTTTCATTGAAATGGACCACTCTTCCTCTATTATTACTTGTTTTCCCCTACCACTTACATTTATGCATCATCTGTTATTCCTCATGCCATATTTACCCATATTTACTTGACACATGCAGATAGGATGTTTTCATGACTTAGTAAGATTCACCAGTTACCAGGGGAGAAAAAACCTTTTCCTGTTGAAACTAAGGAAAAGAATGTCAGTTGTATGTGGTCAAAATTGCAATGTACATTACCTTTTCCTACTTCTAGGAACTTCTTATGATTACTTGTGTGATGATTGAGCATGCACCATTTGACATCTATAACATAATGCATTAGAATTTTGAAACTAGAAAGCAAACTGTGTTAACCAGAAGTGGCTTGAAAATATGTCATTATAGTGATACTTGTCTCATTTGTTGCTGTTGATGCCATCTTCAATAGATCGAGTTTATTTGTCTAACAGATCTTTTTTCTATCAGTTTGTATAGCATCAATTTTACACTCAAGAAAATGGATGATAGAAAGGACAAGAATGGTAATGGGACAGAAGAAAGAGGGCTTTTTTCACACCTTGCTCATGGTCTTGCTGGACATCCTCCTGGACATTATCCACCATCACCATGGGCATATCCTCCACAAGGCTACCCCCCACAGGGCTACCCTCCACAAGGCTACCCTCCACAGGGCTACCCTCCACAAGGCTATCCCCCACATGGATATCCTCCCCAAGGTTACTCACCACAAGGCTACCCACCAGCAGGATATCCTCCACCACCAGGTGCATACCCTCCAGCCGGTTATCCTGTTTCATCTGCTCCACATTATGGAGGTATGGTTGCAATGCCCTTACACCCAAAATTTGCTGTGAAAGGAGAGTTTTGTTGAATTGCATATTTCTTTTTTTTGTGAGGATAGCATCCATGAAACGTAGAGAATAAACGGCCATTACCCAATGTTAGTCCTTGCTATCCAGGGTCTTGGGGTGAGTAGATTGGATATCAGAACTGATAATATGGTATTTAATAGATTTTAAACATTAGACGGGTGTCATACAGGATGATAAATTCTCAGTATGGCCTGTAAATGCTTGAGTGCTTCCTCATGGTAACAGCAAGAGAACCATTTAAGCCTCTTAAGAAAGTCCTTGCAATTTCTGTATTGGTTGTTAATGTTTACTTCTGCTTGCTTATGTGGTTTAGACCTATGAATTAATAGGAGGATTTAATGGATTCCATATACTGATACATGATGCACGCCAATCTTCTTGTCGTCACTTGTCTGCAGAAGTTGAATGCAAGTCAAAAGCCTGCTTGTGAAATTATATACTCCCTTCCTTGATAGCTGCTTTGACTTGAGCTAAACAAATCAAAATCTGCATGTGAAACTATATGCCTTTGCTTTTGTTGTCCCCACATCATTAGGTTTTTATTTACAGGACCCAGTTCTAGCACGGGGGCATTGCTAGCTGGAGGTGCTGCTGCTGCTGCTGCCGTTTATGGAGCTCACCAGTTGTCACATGGTGCTCATCATCTGATGCATGGCCCCCATTATTTCCACGGTTTCCACAAGCATGGCAAGTTCAAGCACCATGGCAAGTTTTTTAAGCATGGAAAGTTCGGCAAACGCTGGAAACATGGGATGTTTGGAAAGCACAAGTTCATGAAGTGGAAGTAATCATCCTCTTTTGAGAGGGAGAAAACTTTGGCTGCCTACGTTCCACAGCCTGGGCTGCCAACAGGGCAGGTTACTTCACCGAGCAATGCATGCAGCAGCAGCAGCAACACTGTTACACCAAACTTGTGTCAGCTAACGTGTTAAACAGGGAGAGCCCGGTTGACAGATCAGGCTGCTGAACTTGCACAGCCAAGTTTATTTCTCTTGGAGGACTGACTGCACTAATGTTTGGTTGCTACTATTACTAGATTAAATTCTGGGTTTTGAAACATTATCTCCTATTTAAGGGTTGTAATTACGAGTTTAACTTGTTACTATTGCTTTTTCTATGGGATTTACTTGATTAAATAAACCAGCTATCCTTCCTTCCAAGCCTGATTTGCAGCACTGCTTTTTATTCCATGATTTGGGTTATCTATACATGAAGTTGGTGCTATTACTGCTCTATGACTTTGGGGTATGAATGAGATTGCCCTTGGAGAGCCAAAAATTTCTAAAGCTACCTGACTGAATGTGATTAGTTACTTCCGCTGGATGGTGGCGTGGAGTGGAACCCATTGGCCATATATGCACCTATGGGCTCCGAGATGTGCGCCTAATTGGGTATGACATTGATGAGGTGACATTTACATTCATTGTTCAACCAAAAGCACCAAAACCGACTTTGTTTAGCAAGATTTAAACAATAAAAAAAAGGTTTAGAATGACAATACATTTATGTTTATCATTCAACAAGACCAAGATCAATTCAGTGTCTTTCAATTATCTGCCACCCTATATTCATCAGACTCAACAGTCAGAAGTCTTGCATTGGTCAATACAGAAATATAAAATATAAATAAAACAAGTGAACAACCCATTCTGTTCTCTCCATGTGAAATGATGTAGATGATCGATGAGACTTGAGAGCAGGGAACTTCTGGATTGGACCGTGTTTATCGTCCTGCACTAACATGATTTAACACTCGTGGTCTTTCGGATCAGTACATTGGTGTAATTTTTTTTTTTAACGCCTTGCATTGGTGTAATTTAATTCATAGTTCTAATATCTTAGCTTTATGGACATTGTTATAAACAAAAACTCGTAGATCGGCAGGAGGATTTTGCTGGAAAATCGAGTTTCTCCACAAAACCTACTTTGAAAACCAGTGACGCAAAAACTGAAGCTGACATCCAACTAAGAAGCTGCCGGGTTTAACTGGGTGGCTCAACCAGAAAGATCACAAAAACCATACAAAACTGGGAACAGAATGCTCTCCACTTCATCATGTATCCGGTTTGGCCATTCAATCGCAACTTGTTTATAAAATATTGCAACTACTAGGTATATGTTTGGCATCGATGCTACAGATACAGCACTGTTTTTTTGAGAAAATGGTATCTTTTTTTTTTTGTTTGGAATCGTTGCTGCCAGGTAGGATGTTTTCTGGAGTAACAACAACTTTTTCTGTTTGGTACCAATGCTCCAGGAAACGTTTTCAGCATTGGTACCCATTATCCAGTGCCACATCACTGCCACCTCCTATTCTTGTTGGCAGAAATGAGCTGCAACTCCAGGAAACATCAAATTTGGCATTGCTCAAGTCATGCCTTTCCGATTTCCAAGGCATGGCTTGGAGCACCATTTTTTATGAAAAAACGGTTCCAAACAAACGTTTGTTTCCTGAAGCACCGTTTTTTCTAACGTGGCACTGATGTAGCAGCTCTGGAGGAACGGCAACGATGCCAAACAGACGCTAGATATTTTGCATTGAAATTGGTTTTGCACCAATTTGGTATGAAACTACTTGCCTCATTTTGAAAAAAAACTATTGTCTCCTTTCGTGTTATGGGCCTCATGGCTTTCATAAGGAGGGGACGCGGTCAAGATTGCAATGCAACCACCAACCCCAAAACAATAGTAGTATTACTAAAAATTAACACTCATATAGGCACCTAGCAGCTATTTGTATAAAATGAGCAATGCCCATGATATAGGATTGCAATTATGTAAGAATTTTTGGTATATTACACGTCCCAACCCTAATAGGACCCATTATCAAAACCCTATAGGGTTTGGGTTTGGACCCTAGGATACATGATACCCAAATGCGACTATATTTAATACAAGTATCTACTCTCATTACCTGATCATAAACCCATGTATATATTATTATGGGAAAATATATGATGCTAGAAAGACATGATACTAGAAGAATAAAACCCCACATGAAAAAGTATATGATTTGTTACCACTTTTTATGTGGTTATAAGTTCTTCTGGTATCATGGTCAAACCCTAATAAATATATCTTTGTGGTTGATTTGAGAGTGTATGAACCGGTCATTTTCTACAATAACAGATAGACTAATAGTATTTATTTTCCAACATAACCATAGGCCACCTGAATAACCAATTGGGTTTACAACAAAATTTTCATCAAAATTTAACAATTTTAATATTTTCTCTCCCTATAAGGTTTAATCTCTTTGGAATTAATTATTTTAAACAACACTAGCAGGAACTTGTGCAGTGCACGAACTTTGTTAAGTGAAAGCTAAACAATAAAAACACATAATAGTAGACAATTGTTTTATATTTTAACATTTTAAACAATTAATAATTATTTATCTATTTTTAATATTTGGTTATTTAAAATATTTATTTATTGAAATATTTAAATAATATTTTATATTTTAATTTTAGATTTTATTATTTGAATAATCTGTAAAATTATAATTTATATTGTTATTACATAATTTCATTATGAATTTCATAAAAATATAAAGTTATTAATAATATGAATATTATTAAATCTGTTATAATTATTTTCGTGTTTTTAATAAATATTTTAAAGTTAGTATATAATTTCATTATAATATTTAAATAATTTTTTTTAATTCAAACTTTCTTTAGATATATATATATATATATATATATATATATATATATATATATATATATATATATATATATATATATATAGATAGATAGATAAAAAGTGGGGGAGAAGATAAATAGGAATTAGGGATAATAGAGATAATTTAAGAGATAGTGAGGGCTAGTGGTGCCAAGTGACTAATGGGGGATAGAAACAAATTGGAGCAAGGATTGACTTTACAAATGACTCTTATATCTTTCCTAAAAAATAAGTGCTAACTATATGAGTTTTATTAGTTTCCGAATGAAAACCAAAGGAAAAAGGTAAACTACCATGCTAAGGTGGCAACTCTATAGGATTTTAAAGGGAATCTTGCACACCCTCTAGGAATTCAAGATTTGGGTAATGGAACAAGCAAAGGCCATATGACGTGGTCAACCTTGTTTTAATATATACTTGCAGGGATTTATTAAGAGAAAGTCAAAAAACTAAAACTTATAACTAAGGAATGCAAAAATAATTTACAAATATAGTAATTTGGATTAATTATATTAATGTTTTTAACAAAAAGAACAAATTATTGCTAATTACTTAATAAAATAATTATTTTTTCATATTATCTATTTTTTTCTATTTTATTTATTTTATTTTACTAATGATTAAATGTTACAATTGTTTTGTTATCATCACTTAACTATTTAAAATATTTAAATATTAATAAATATATAAAATTAGGCTATAGTCATAATCAAATTAATCTAAGCCCGAATTCAAGGTTTAAGACTTTGGATTATGCTTGGATTGATCTTCATCCTGACCCAACCCACCCAAGTTGCACGCACTGTGGCATTCGTAGTTGGACTAAAACAAATCAAGTGCAACCCATTCATACATTATTTTTGAGTTTTTTAACTATTTTTAGATAATATTGAAGTCAAAGGAGCTATGGGGGATGGGTTACCCCCATTATATAGCTCAATGAACCAAAAAAATATAAGATCTTAGGCCAAATTTTGATAGTGTATCAAAAATTTGTAAGGTTGCATGGCCTAGCCCTACGCACACCTCAAGTGTAATAATATTTGTTAGGGCCTAGGACATGGACAGGCTTGCCCATGTTAATTATAAAACTATGATATTCACCATATATGCATAGAACTTCCAAGTGGGGCTTAGGAGTTGCTTAACTTGGACCCTATCCACTAGGGCCGTCATTGGACTCTGAAAATTTAATACCCGACCGGCTAGACAGTGTAATACACAAGAAATATGATATCAAATAATAAGCTAAAAGGAATAAAATCAAATGTACCACGAACTTCAATCATTCTAAGGATTAAAGATGACAATCTGACTTGCCCTCACTGAGGTTTAGGAAAATTAACCTGAAACTCTAGTGGGCAAGGACTTAGCGGAGGTAGTATTAGTCCACCTGGCCCCAAGTCTAACCCCCGATAGATAATGTGTTACTTTATATCATGTTAGCAAGCCTCATGTGATGCATAGAAAAATTCCGAATCAAACAAAAATCTTCACTTGCTCTCTACAAGTTTTCTCTCTTGCGATTTGCAAGCATTGGACTCGTAATCCTTAGCATTATCGAAGATTCTTATTTAATGTTTAAATGCACCCATAGCGGAAGAAGAACTACTCCCAGATCTTTCAGTAATGCTTATACCCAAAGACACTGTTGTCATTCAATCAATCTCAGAGGATTCTCTTCTTCACGATTCATGGAAATGAAGTTTCGTGTTTAAAGTCCTAATAAACCTATTAAGGTGATAGGTCTTACGGAAATGCTATTTAAGGTTGTGTTTGAAAACGATGCAAATATGTAGAGTATAAAACGATCCATATAAATTGCAAAGTTCGGTTAGTTTTGTACTGACAAACTTATCTTCTTACCAAATAGAATTTTAGTTGTAATGGATACAAATACGAATTCCACTAAAACATATGTCTTTTATTTTTTTTATCAAAAACCTACTTGAATGCAAATTTACTTCCTTTTTATTGATGTACCTTTACATCTTATTATCGGTGTAAATATGCATTGAAAAATGTATTTACTATCATTTATCAACTAAAGTGCAGATTTACCCTGAATTGGGATTTACACTCTATTTGCATCATTTCCAAATGCAGCCTAAAGCTTGGAAGATCGTGTCTTCTTCCATTCTTGATTTCACAAAGGATTCCTAACTCATAAAATTCCCGAATGGTTTCGATAGAATAGAATCATCAAACCTGGTCCATGTGAAGGGATGAGAGATCCATCATATGGATGGCTGAACCCTGCAGGTAGGTTGGGCGAAATTTCAAAAATTTCTCTCTCTCCCATATGAGAATCACATTCCATATTTTAGAAAATTGCATTTTCGATGATCAATCTTGAACTTAAATTTGACCAGATCTGAAACCAAAAGGTAGGAGAGGGATATACCTGATACACAGTAGTAGTAACTCCCAATGAAGGTGTTCACGCCCAAGGAGATCTCCAAAGACTACTCCCACTGAAGATAATAGAGTGTAGGGTAGAACAGAATCAACAGGGTGGTCCTTCAACAAGAACCCGATTCTTCACCAAGAATCCGATGGAGGGCGAGTGAGAACGGCTTTAGATAAGTTTTTCTCCAAAAAATGATATCAAGAACCTTTCTTGATCACTCCTACAGGTGGAGATTGAACTGACTATGGCGACAACAGTAGGAGAAGGCAAGAGCAGAAGATGGCGTTGGTCCAACTGGAGTTGTCTTCTCTCTTGAACCTATAATCTGATGGGGGTGAACTGGGGTTTGCCCTTCTCCTTTATTTATAGCCTTAAAGAGAGGTTCTTCTAATCCAAATCTTGTATTTGGATATGGATTCTCTTTAATAGATAAGGATAATCCCTTATCTTATCTACAGATAAAGATCAACCCTCCTAATCTTATTAAGAGTTTCCTAATCCAATCTTTATTTGGATCTGGACTCTCTGAGTGGACAAGGATAACTCCTTACCCTATCTGTTGATCTAAATCCCAGAACCGCTCATTCCTTAATTAATTATATGAAACCAGTTCGAATTGGGCTTTAGGCCCATTAAGTCCATGTGGTCTCTTATCCTCCAAACTATTGCCCAATTGGATATCCTTGTATAGCGTGGGACCCAAACATTGATCTATACATCAACCACATGGGTTCAGCCCAACCTCTGTTATAAGGCTTGGCCGAATTCACTGTAGGAAACAGTGAACCCCTGAGTCCATCACCATGGGATCTTAATGGGCCCAACATTTACACTAAATGGTCCCTGGGTCAAGCCACCTTATAAAAACCCAAGGACTGTGGGGAGATGCAAGATTATCCCATCGGGTATTACCCTTAATGGTCTTACACTTAACCTCTCAGCCCATAATGATCAAACACTGCCCGACAAGAAAGGACATCTCCCTCGACTGCAAGGTATAGTGTTGCACTCTCTACTCACATGGATCCCGAGAATTAAAATCTTTTGCAAACATTTTGAAACCATAATATATATGTATATCTCTATATAAATATATTTTGCAAAATAAATTTCAACGGTTGAAATCGGCTGCCGACAGCTTTGGTTTCCATCAGAGAGAGTGCATCCCCAATCATTCACTTTGTCTGACAAAGGGGCTGATCCTGTCATTATGATCACTCACTCAGATGAATTCTCAGACTATCCCAACATACCTAGGTTTTGACCCCCTCTAAGGATCTCACTGATTAGCTTATCAAAAATAGCCCAATCCGACACCTAGTGCAATATCATAATCGAGTCTAGGGGTCAGGTGTAACATTTCAGTTTTGCCCATCAATCTCCAAGGTCCAAGGCAATACTAGAATTCTGGTCTGGTTCAGGGTTTCAAGAAAACCCACACTGCATGTACCTCAGGTCTCACCCTGGCAGCTGAGACAAACCACCCCAACCAACTTGGTGGCACATCAGTGTCAATTTTAGTAGGATAAATTTCCCCAGATCTATCCAACGACTATGAAGATTCTAAACTAACATGAATCTCATATATGTCTAGTTTAAGGATATTATATAGAAACACACCATAATAATATGAATCAAATATGTACTTTATTCATTTACATTAAATGTCATAATGTACATCATTCTGATTGGAGCTAAGGATAAACACTGTCTAACACCCTGGTTATACGAAGTTGACTTATCTTGATGCACAAGGCTGAGCCTCAAAATTAAGAGCTCGATTCTTATACCCTAACTTTTGTTTATCTCCATGTTCATCTTCTGGGCTTGCCTATGGCGTACTTGACCACTAATGCAGCGTGTCAGGTTAGTCAAAAATTAGGAAAACCATATGCTCCAGCGGCATAAGAAGTAGGCGTGTTCCCCTCTACTTTTGCCAAATAGTAATTAAAACTACCACATGGAAATTCCTTATTGATAAATGCCATAACAAATTAAAAAGTTAGTATACCAATATCAAAACTACTTGGTTTTTGGGTTGAAACTTTAAAAGAATTTCAAAACAGGGCTTCAACTGCTCATTTCCTTGGTTGAATAAATCCAGAATAGGAATTGAAATAAGTTTCAATGCCAAGATTTAAGGATAAATGTATGAAGCCCCTAAGAACTTACCTTTCTAGCACTTAGTCCTTATTGGCGACAATCACCAATCACCATAGTTGGATTTCAATTGGGAACCGCTGTTGATCCAAATGGTCATATCATTTGACCCGGGAATCGTTTATGGAATCGGTTCCATTTTATCCTAAACCTGTTCTTTGGCCAAAAGCTGTTGCATTGATCAACGATTCATTGATCTGAGTGATCGCACCATCAATCTATTCAACAGGTTTTGACTGTTTTATATTTTAATTATTTTTTATTTTTTGTTAGAATGGACTGTCCAATCAAATCAGATGGTCGAACCGTTGACCCAAAAACCGGTGGTCATAATGGTTTCGGTTTTGGATCATTTTTTAAAACATTGGTCATTATAGTGACATTGTTTGGTGCAGAAAACATTACATGGACAGTGGACTGAAGGGGGATTTTCAGCAAGAAACCGGTCAAATATTCATGGTTTTCTTTCATTGAAACTTGATGTTTGGGAGGTTGGGCTTACCTGATAAACATTGTTCCACAATAATGTCTTCTACAACTTTCTCAAAACTAAACCTACACAAATTAAATACATAGAACTGGACCGATGCATGGAAAACAGAAGGCAACACCACTAAAGTCTTGAGGCCCTCGAATTGTTGTCTTGGCTTTTTCTTCTTGTTTGATCCTTTGGGTTTCCTTTTCTTCTCTAATATAACACCTAACAGAGCAAGAGAGGGAAGGAATATTGAGATGAGCACACAAAGAGGCGCAAAGAAACGTTGAGATGGAAAGAAATAATTCTAGGCCCCGTTTGACATGTTTTTTCACATGGTTTGTCGGCTATTTATAAGTCTGGCAGACTGGGATTCAGTCTTTTTTCTGTTTGGTTTGTAACAAATCTAGTCATGAAAAGCCAATATGCTGAAAAGACGCGAGAAGTTCAAATCGGGCGATTTTCAAGAAGATCCAAATTAAGCTTTTATTTGTCTTTGTGCAGAAAGATGCATGTAAAGACACACCTTAACCAAATGGGTTTCAGGCTGTTAAAATCTTAATGCAAAAGATCAATGCATCTTTTGATTGCCAGAATTATCCGAATATCTTCCCCAAAAGACTTGCCAAATGGCCCTTAATTTCTAATTTTAATAGAGATGTGACTGAAAAAAAATTGGAGAAATTTGTGGAGGTAAATAGGGAATTTATAACAAATAATGAGGCACGAGAAAAGAGGAACTTGACTTTTGGAAGGATGTAGGAAAGGGGATATAACCAAGGTTCAAAAAATAGTTATGTATCAGGCCCTTCTTGATACGCCCCTACAGGAATTGTATCGGGTCAGGGCCTGGTTCAAAGGGTAACTGGGACTTAAACCGGCCCCTCTGGATCAAAATCAGAAAAAAAATGGAACTAAAAGAAAGGAATTGATGCCGATACGCCCAGTATTGATACTTTGAACCTTGGATATAACATATCAATCGTGGCCTGCTTGGTTGGTAGATGCTGATTGTTTGGTAGGTGTTCATTGATATGCTAGGAAAATGATGTGGCATTAAAAAAATAAAATAAATAAAAAAAATGAGAAATTTAGAATTGTGATTTTGGCGAAGTTTTGAGTAAGAGCAAGATTGTCAGTAGAGTGAATAGATAGATAGAGAGAGAGAGAATAGATAGATAGCATTTCTTATTAGTCCTTGTTCATTTAGAATTTTACAACTTATTTGAGTGAATACATTTATCCACTTAAATGTTTTTTGGATAGCATTTATCTGGATTAATTCAAAGGTTTTTAAATAAATAATAAAATTACATTTTTATCCATAAAAAATTAATATTAAAATGAAAAAGATATTAATATTAGTTACCCACTCGAGAGATCAAATAAGTTTTACCCATAAAACATAAAACTGCTTTTAGGCTGAAGTTCATCCATAATGAGAAAAAGGATAAAGTTGGTCAATTAAACCAACGAGCGGGGCCGTAGTTATAACTAAAAAATTTTCGTTGTTGCATTTTCTCTTGACAAATCCCGTGCATCGCACGGACAGATTCAATAGATTAAAGATCGTCGTCTGGCAAATGAACAACTTGAGCTGGGAGGGTCCTCAACCTGGAATTTGATTTCGAGCTCAAAAGTTGAAATCGAAAACTTGTGGCTCCACAACTTTTTCTTCATTTCTTTGATCGCATCTCTCGTTCTTCAATCGCAAGGGAAGAGGCGAAACTAGGGAACTACAAACCCTAGCCTTTAATTTGCCTCGGTGAGTTCCTCATGAAATGGGAAATGGAGATCGAAGAGGTCGAAGCAGTTCTAGAGAAGATTTGGGACCTGCACGACAAGCTCAGCGATGCCATTCACGCAATATCAAGATCCCATTTCCTCAACTCCATCAAAACCCTAAAGAAATATGACGAAGCTTTGTTCTCTCGCAATTTCGAGAAGAAGAAAATTCGAAATGATGGTGAAGACGAACGGAACGGATTTGTCTTCGTCAAAGACTTCCGAGCTGATGACGAGGCAGCAATTTCTGAAGCCAAGAGCCTCAACGCCATCAGAACTGCACTCGAGAACCTAGAGGACCAGCTTGAGTTCTTAAATGTAAGTTTCTAGGGTTTCTGTTTTCTCGCCATTTTTTTTTGGTTTCCTTCCTTAATATTGGTATATAGTTTGTCCGGGTAAAGATAGTATTGCGGATTACATCTTATACTCTTTGTCTTTGAAGTCCGCCCTCCTGATACCGGATAGCTTGTTCCTATGGCTGTGTTTGGTTGAAGTGCAAATTTATTTGCACTAGTACAAATGCATGAGAGTACAAACGTAAAAAATGCAAATTCTTGTTTAATTTTGTTTTGGGTTTTACTTTATTCTACTTCATGTCTTATTTTACTTCATTTGTACTGCAATCAAACAAAGTAAGCTAAATTTTGAAACAAAAATAGGTCAGAATTTACACTCAAATCATTTGCACTGTCATGGTTTTGCATCAGTGCAAATTTATTTGCATTGCAACCAAACATGGTTATAGGAAATAACTAAGTAGGGAAAGAATGATCTAATGCACTGTTTCTCTGTGAATTCTAATAACAATTAAGGAAAAGAGTTGGTTAAATTCGAGGTAAACAGGGTGAAAGTCGAGTTCATGCTGTGCATTGTGACCTCTAATCTGATACAATCAGTCAAATAAAAGCAGAGAAATAGCCGTTCTATGAGAGCAGTTATAGTTCCGAAATTCAAATAGTAGATATCTTACTATTGGATAGGTAATCACATATACCATCTATACGACTGACCTTGTATACTACTAAGGTCTGTGCTGCTTTCTTTAAGCTATGTGGATCTATACAAGCTGAGCTTAGCCTTCCATTTCCTGGAAATTTTAAAATTTAAAATTTATGAAGTAGATTCGTTTTGTTATTGGCATCAAATATCAAATGGATTGTATTTTTTATCAGTAATATCAAACATATTCTATTTTAATAATAGGTCCTGTGTACATTGAGTAGCTGTACAAAAGGACCTCAAAGGAAGGCCATCCTCAAAAAAGTATAATCAGAAAAATCATCTTTAAAAACAGTATGTATAGACATCCAACTTTTCAAAACCTCTATTGACCAGTTAATGACCTCCTCTTCGGTAGAAGATTTTTTTTTCTCAAGTATATTGTTTTATATGTGGAGATTGCAAAAGATAATGTACAAGATAGCCAGCAATAAAAAAGAAAAGAGAAAAAGGGTATATCACAAAGCTAGATGCACACATAGTTGTACACACTTTCTTTAGCAATAATAACTCTCTGTACACTAACTACATCCCAGTCGATACCATTCAAGATAGACCATTATCAATAGCACTTTCATATCCTTATGCACCTAAAAAAGCAGGACAAGAAGCTAAAAGGCTGGTCTAATTTCATTTGGCATTCATTATAATTTCAAATATTTTTTGCTCTTATGTTTCAAAACCTCCAATCAAGTAAAATGAGGCTCTTACTCTTAATGCATTGACACCCCTAAGGTCATATAGAAGTGCTATCACTTTTGCCATAGTGGAGTCAACCTCACAAATAAGACCACCAGGGCCTTAAACATATCCCAATCTCTGTCTCACAAAAAAAAAAAAAAAAAAAAAAAGAAAAGAAAAAGAGAAACTCTTGAATCCATAAAGATTCCCAAGTTGAAGAGTCATCGTCAAATCCCAATACTAACTCCATGGAGTAAAATCTACAATGGCTTGTGCCAAGTAGTTAGGATGGCAAAGATTATATTGCCAGCAAGATCCTAAAAATCTTGGTATCTTATTCAGGTTACTCCCCCAAACTTTTTTTTTTTAACTAAAACCCAGGAGGCAGCTAAAAATAAAATTCCATCTTGTATAAGAGGGGAAATGGTTGTTTCAAGTAACTTTGTATTTTTCCTCAAGAGGATCCCATGTGACAGCTTGAATCACTTCCCTTTAAAAGAATTTTGTGAAGCTCACCTTCTTGGTGTTCTTTTGCGAATCAGACATATCATATCATATTGGGAGGGGGTCAATACTCTAAATAAAGGTTTTTTTTCTTTTTTATTTTTGGTTATTTTCATGGGGTGGGCAGGCCTAAGACTGACCCCCTGACTTATTTTTCAAAAGGTAAAGTGTCGATACCACCCTCCCGGCATATTGGTGTGTATCGATACTTTGAACCTTGGCTACACTAGGCGAGTATCCCACTGCAAACTCAAAATGTATAGGGAAATGATTCCAAGCATCTTGTGTGAAGGAATATGGGGAGGAAAACGTGATTAATTTATTCCATGTCACAGTAAACTAAATCATTTTTATAGGGAAATGGATTGTGAAGTGTTAGGAAAGTCAAGGAATTGGTGAAGAAAGAAGCATTTTGGTGGAAGCAAGCCACTTGGCTTAGGCTTCTAAATCCTATGATCTCTAGAGGCAACCAAAATGAAATAGCTAACATTACCCAGTATTAATTTCTTCTGCATATTTAGCAACCGTTTTTTGGCCAAAAAATTAATTTTTGGGTCTTTAATGTTATATTGTATGGATAAGTGTTATACCTTTTTAGCATTTTGGTACTCAGTGGCTGAGAACACAATTATATTTAAAAATTATAAATACAACTCACATATTCTTTGTGTTTTAAGTGTTTTAAGTGTTAGACCTTTTTATCATTTCAGCTTCTTCGTATGGTTCATGATCATCATCTTCTCTAAGCTTTGTCCCAAATATACGGGGTTGACTACATGAATTCTGTTTTGTCATTCTATTTGTCTTAGTGCCATATCCATTGTTAAATTATGAGCACTTAAATAATTTCTTACTACTTCAACCAATGTCCTTTCTAGTCTGCCCCTAGCCTTTTTAGCCCCCTTCAACATGCAACAGACTGCTCTTTCTTATGGGTGCCATGGATGGTCTTCTTATTCATGTGAGCAAACCATGTTAGTCTATTTTCTCTAATTTTATCACCTATCGAAGGCTTGAAGCTACTCCTAGGTTCCATCAAGTGACTTCATTTCTTACCCTATCCTTTCTCATTCTTCCATTCATTCATCTCAGCATACATATTTCTGTCATACTCATTTTCTTAGGCATGTCGTTTCCTTCTTAGCCTGGTTCTAGAGTAAATTAATTACTTAAACAAATTTAGATATTCATTATTCCTTGCATTGAAAAGATTGAAACTTTCCAAAAGAAACCTAAAGAGGCATTTTTTCTTGTAAATTGTAAATTGTAAATTGTACCTCTTTGCAATGCATTTACACTATATTTAGAATGTTATCTGTGGCTACCTGGACTGACAATGATGGACCTAACCCATCTGTACTGATAGGATATACCTGTGTAATTTTTAAGGAGTACAAGAAGAATGTATCCATAGCATTGCTTGTTTTCCAATCCCTTTTTAAGTTCTTAAGAATATTATGTCATTATCTTCTTATTTGGAATGTGTTAGAAGTAACATGGAGACTCTAACCTTTCCAGCTTCAATGAATTTATTCCACCTTATTATGTGTTGTGAAACAAAAAGAAAATTCCATTTTTATGCAGAGGACAAGTGCTTTTGCTGTCGATGATACCATACCCTCATTTAGGTTGTGTTTTGTACCATTGGCATTTCAGGCTCAAACATTTAGAGAGGCAGTGATATTTCATACACATGTTTGGTTGGTATTTATGAAGTTACGATGACTAGGTGTTGAACAAGAGTTTTGAGCAATTGTTTGGTATATTGAAATCTTTATATTCAATGTGACACCACCCAACTATACTGATTCTCATCCAGTGGTCAAATTTAATGATAAATATTTTCTGATGATTGGTTCATTATTACACATAGATTAACATCTAGGTGCAGATCTAGTGATTCTAGAACACAATAGTTGCTTGTTAGATAGGACCATAGGAAAGGGAGAAAAATTATATTCCACAAAACGGATATTGTACTTGTGTTCATGTCTGATTGACAATATATGTTACCCTATTCCCTACTCCTTAGTTGCCTATCAATCTGTATCTACTTTTTTGGTAACTATCTATCTATATCTGAGCTCCATTGCTTCCAGAATATTTTCATGTAAGGTACATGTAATGCTTAAGCTGTTGTATTCTTTCTGTAGACGGTACAATCTCAGCAACGGGCAGAAAGAGATGCTGCAATTGCACGGTTGGAGCAAAGCCGCATTATCCTTGCAATGAGGCTGGCTGAACACCATGGTAAGAAGTATAAAGTCATAGAAGAAGCTCTTGCATTTGTGGGAGACGTACAGGATGAGGGCCGCTTTGTATCCCCAGAAAATCTGTTGGAGTCTCCGAAGAGTCGATCTGGTGAGAATTTAGAGGGTGCAGAAGGGAAGAAATCAAATGTTATGATGCAAATTTTAGTATCTAGTTTTACCTTTGCCAAGAAATCTCTTAAACTGGAGCGCATGGGCGGAGTTGTAGGGAATGCTGCTTTGTTTGCAGTTAGCATGCTTGCTTTACTGCAAGTACATCAAGCTGTATTTGGAAACAATTTTATTGCAGAAGTTCGGCATATGCAGGAGGATTCTTTTTATAGGAAGAAAAGAGAGAAAAATATTTCAGAGTTAGAAGGATATCCTCTTTGCGTGAAACATTTGGACGTCTTATTGGCCAGGGGTTGAGGTGGTGGGATTTTTTTTTTTTTTGGGGGGGGGGGGGCAATTCTGTGCAAATCTGTGCCATACTAGTGTTTTAGCCTTGTAGGGGGCTAATTCACACTTGTGTGATGAATGGAATGAATATCATGTTTTCTTAGCAGTTGTTACTACCACGAAATCATAAATGATGCTGGCGTAGAGTTTGCATTGGTTCATAGTTATTTTGTTCTTTCATTTCATTACTCGATGTGTTTTGTTTTGTTTTGTTTTGTTGTATATTCTCCTAATTTTCACAAATTCCTGTTTTCGATGTTCAATATGACTTTGCCTCTATAAATCATTTATTGTGGATTGAATATGTTCAATTGTTTATTGTTCACGCGCGGGTTATCCTCATCATTTTTTGTGCTTTTTTGTTTTTTTAACTGATCCGCCAGATACTGATATCCTAGGTAATTCCTACCTTGAATCGCATCGGGACTGTGCAAAATTATCCAGTACCGGTGGTATCTATCAAGGTTCCGAGATTGTATGCATCGTAAAGCAGTGTATGAACGTTGCACATAGTCATGGGGTCCAACGTCCAACTGGGCTGGGTTTGGCTTTGCGTTAACCATTACCAATCCCTGGGGTTGGATGGAAAGGTCGGGTTTGAGATGGGTCAAGGCACTTTTTTTTTTTTTGTTTGGTATTTTCACGTCGGGTCAACTTTTGGGTTGAGAACCAACTGAGTGGTGGTTTGGTTGGCATGTTACTGGGTTGGCCCAGCACCAGCAGAGATGCATATTCGAATCTTGCTATTACCACCTTGAAAAGTTAGCCTGTGTCCTGAAGGTTAGATTTTAATCTTAAATATTCAGATTAAGGTGAATGGGGGCAATGCTCAACTTCAATGGTTTTTTATTCAAGGGTTTTACTGTTTGGTTCAAGTGACTTGAATGATTTAATCATTTGGTTTGAAAAATAGGTGGTGTGACCCCACCGAATCCATTTTTTGGATCGGATCAGGGCTTCCTTCTAGTTCGGGTCATTAGATAGGGGACCCTAATCCGCTTTTTCAGGTCGGGTGGGCTGGGTTGTCTATTGTGTATTTGGAAATTGTAAGTACAACGTATCCAATATGCTGTAGCGGCAAAAAAACTAAACGAAAAAGGCAAGTCCTTGTATAAGGTTTCTACTTTCTAACATCTTAAGCCTTCTTTTACTCTGAAATTTTGAGTCTTCTAAACGATTCAAAATCTTCAAATTTACAAGAAAAAAAAATTGAAATAAAATGATCAAGCCTTGAAATTTTTGAAGCTAAAAGTGGGTTGGCACAACTTGAGCAAAACAGTAAATCTTCTGGCCATTTATTAATTTAATCTTTACGATTTCAAATGATTTTTGTATTTAAACGCTTGAAATCAATTGATCTACTCATATTTGGTTGAGATGCATAGATTATTTGTTCTTATAAGTAAATCTATGAAATTTTTCAAAAACAAAAAATAATAGACAAATATAAAACACCTACATGGTGTTGACATTGCAGAAACACCTTGGGTATACAATTGATATATGGCTTGATATATGGTTTTTGTTGTTTAGCCCATTCGCGAAGAAAAAAAAAAAAAAATATATATATATATATATATATATATATATATATATATATATATATATATACATTCTTTCATCATCCTTCTCTGCTCCCTCTTTCACAGACAGACACATATACATAGACCAATGCATATATCGTAGATTACATACCTTTACAATTATATGATCTATAATACTTGATCTTTAATTCAATCAACTAAGGTTTTAAAAATCGACTCAGAACTGGAACTATTCTGTGCACTGGTTTATGGATGGATGGTTGGAATGGATGTCCCATTCTGATGAAAAAAATAAAAATAAAATAAAATAATAAAAAATGGTCAAAATCATTAAATGGATTAACAATTTAACCATCTGAATTAACGGGTCATTAATCAATTCAATGATTTTTAATCAGGAATTAGTTTTGGGTTAAAATGAAACCGATATTGGCAGGCCGAATGGTCCAACCGTGTGAGTCATTTATTTTGTCAATGAGGTTTGAAGACACCAGACACCGTACTGAAAAAATTTAAAGAAGTGACAATGCAATGTACACAACTGGCGGCCCATCGCCAAGAGTGTTGATTCGTTTTAATCAAGATTAATGGGCTGTTCGCTGATGTAAGGGCATCAAATACATACATTTTGTACTTTTTTTTTCCCAAAGTGACTTTTGAAACAAACACTATTTAGGTATTTCTTGCTTAAAAGAGTGTTTTCACTTTGGGCATCTTATATGGTCTAAAGTATTGAGTCTTTGATACACCCAAATGTATTGACAGGAGTGTATCGATACCTTTTATCCCACACGTTCTACTTCTTTTTAGTTTTTTTTTTCAAAACTTCATTTTTATACATATTTTTATATTCTTTAATCAATAAAATAATTGATTTCTTGAAAATACCTTTAAATAAATGTATCAAAAACACAACAATACACCTGATAGAGGGCATATCATATCAATACTCCGAACCTTAATCTTATGCAATGTTCAAAATTTTAATATGATACACCCTGTATTAGACATATCGGTGGCTTAACGATATGCCCCCTAAAGGGATCGTATCGGGGTCTGACCCGATTCAGGGGGTAAATCAGCCTTAGACCGATCCCTTTGAACCAATTTCAAAAAAATAAAAAGGGGGGAGAGTGAGTTTCGATATAGCCTGATACACCCCTACTGACATATCAGCCTGTCGATATTTTAAACCTTGATCTTACGTGGTGCCTAATGGCCCTTACATATCGTGAACAACAAACAATTATGCATTGTAGGTCATACAATATAATCCACTTTGCCAATTTCCAATGCTAAAAGCAAGTGCAAACCTAACAAACTTATGCAACACCACGATATCAAACACCTTCAAAATCGGACATTTGCAGCAGGAGCCTATTCTGGTAATACACCTGAACCAAATTCTTAGGTCAAAAGTAATTTTTGCAGGTTTTAAGAAATTTTTTCTTATGGGATTGTTAATCTTTTAACTACTGGAATCATGTTACATTCAACATCCCAAGTAACTCTTTTTTAGGTAAAGTTCGGGAAGAGTATAAATACATAGAAAAAAAAAATATAAGGTTTTACACTCTATATTTATATTTGTACTCCTTCCAAACTCAGCCTTAGGAGTATTAATGCAAATATATAGAGTATAAAATCTTCTATTTTGTATTATTTTATATACATTTACACTGTACATATTTACATTTGTACTCCTTCCAAACTGGGCCTAAGTGACAATCTACCTGTGATTGTTAAATTCAGAACCTTATATTTAAAATTAAATAAATATATTCTCTACCTTTCTAATATTTATTCACATTTGGCTTTTAGCGTTTGCACACCTAACTTGTATATAGGATATGGGATGGTGCCTTCAGACATCCTTCTTCAAGGCTTCGCAATCACAACACAGCATTTAGTGCAGAATGTCAACCAATGAATCAACTGAGGTGATGGGTCAGACAGAGAGGAAGATCCTAATCTACAAATGGGGAGCCATGAAAAGAAGCCCACACTTAATATTCGTCATTTTACAAAAAAAAAAAAAAAAAACTTTAAATTTTAGTGATTTTGTTTTATGGATTAGAAACCACCCAGAACAATCGGACGGGGTCCCATTGAAAAAATAAATAAATAATAATAAAAAATCGGGAGTTGATGTGGCTAGATGCCATCAACAATGACAATCTAACGACGACCATGGCTCCATTTTGCTTGATCAATCGCCTTTACACCTGTTGACTTGAACTATCTAGAATTTAAAAAAGAAAAAAATTATTATTTTCATGACTGATGAGTGATCTACGGCATAATAATTAATATGCACTGTTAGGACATTAAATTGGAATCTGAGAAACAACACATCCCACATTGAATTGTCTTTATTGGAAGCAATTGTTAGGATTTTATGCAAGTGGCATAAATCAGATTGGTATACGTGGGAAGTTAATCAGATTGGTATACAGAAAAAAAAAAAAAAAAAAAAAAAAAAAAACAAATTAAAAGAGCTCAGTGGTTTCTTGGCAAATTCATGGTATAATATTATAATAGATGATTATAGGAATCTCTTGCAATAATTGTACGTACTTTTATCTCCTTCGTTCATGCTACGTTCAGCTTAAGTCATTGAAAAAGACAATGCTTATTTGTAAAATAGATACCTCCAAACTTCCTATTATTCAAAAAAAAACGTGGGTATTAGCATTTGATAGTGTTAATAGTTGGAAAACATGTTTAGACAAATTGAGTGAGAGAGATGAAAACGTATGTATATATATGTATGTAAATATGTGCCTATGTATGCATATATGTATGTATATAATTGGGTCGGGTTGGGATAAAGTTGGATCGAATTCAGGCTATCTAAAGTTTAGCTTTTGTCCCGTATGAAAATAATAAAAAGCCCGAATTTTGGGCCTTAGCTCATCTTGGGGACTGAAAGCCCAAGCCCGGGCTGTTTAAAATTTGGGTTGGTCCAAGCTCAAGTTGGGTCCACCCAAGTTGCACCCTTGAGAGAGAAAGAAAGCTAGAGAGGTGGTAACATATCACTGTTTTTGTTGGATGGGTACGAAGCCCCAAAGCTTGTTGAATTTGGACCAAAACAGCAGCCCAACAAGCATGGAACATGGCCTCTCCTTTCTCCAAACCCTCCTTCCTTCATTATCCTTAATTCTCTCTCTCCTTTCTCCTTTACTCCTCTCTAACCCTTTCATTAGGCCACATCAGTAACCCTCTCCTTGCTCCTATTAATCTCCTTTTCCAAGTTACCTAAAGATCCCTCCAAAACCCCTCTCTCTTAAATCTTACTAAAATCTCTCTCTCTCCCCCTCTAAGATATCTCTCTAATTGAACCATGTTTTTGCCTAAAATACTGTACAAAACCTCTCGATGTAAAACATTTTATTGGAGAGAGGAAACTTTAGTTTATTGATTGGTAATGGAACACCAATTACACCCCCAACTCCAAATCAATGCAAAATTCAGAAGAAAATACCACCTTATTCTATACACCATGGAAATTATAATAATATTATAAAAAATTCAAAGAAATAACACAAGTGTAATGTTGGACAAAATTATGGAAAAGGAAAACTTTAAACAAAGTGAATTACATAATGCTTTAATTAGTTAACTTCAAAAATAAATAAGTTTGAAATTAATCTATT
Organism: Nelumbo lutea; assembly: GCF_056320005.1. NCBI lineage: Eukaryota > Viridiplantae > Streptophyta > Magnoliopsida > Proteales > Nelumbonaceae > Nelumbo > Nelumbo lutea. The sequence goes on along the minus strand of NC_142690.1, from coordinate 26,746,717 downwards.
TAATTGACTTGCTTAAAGCAATTACCTTAATTAATTAACTTCATTATCTTAAATAAATTAAACTAATTAATTAGTTATTAGTTAACTTTGTGATGCCTAACCTGTACATGGTTATTTAATAAGTTACTTTTATTTAGTTAACTTACTTTAATTATTCAATTAACTTAACAAATTAAGTTAAATTAGAAAATGATTATATAATTAAAAATATTAATTAAATAATAAGATACTTATATAATTAGCTAAATAGTTATAACATAATTACTAAAACTTACTTAATTGGTTAACAATTAATTAATAACACGATAAGTTAGTTAATTAGTTAAGTTAATAATGTAATAAAATTATAGATAAAAATATAATATGAATTATTAAAAATCATTTTGATAATTTTTTTATTAATACAAGTTTTACATAAAAATAAAGTTAATACAAATAAATACATGTTTATTAATATTAACTTAAATTTCATTTAAAAAATAAAAGTTTACTAAAATTTTATTCATAAAATTTAAAAATTAACAAAATTATTGCTTTTAAACTTAATTATTATAAATTTAAAATCCCCTAATCAATTTAAAATTAACAAAAATTAATAATAAATAAAAATTTAGTAAAAGTTAAAACAATTTAATAAATATAAAAACTAAGACAATTAGGAATGTCACAATTCTCCTTCTAGGGGTGTAAGTGTGTAAACATGGGTGGGATGGGTCAGGTTGAGGGTCAACCCAAGCCCAACTCTAAGTCTCAAATGTTGAGATCAAGCTTGGCCCAACTCAAGGTTGTGCCCGGTTTTACTAGCCCAAGCACAACCCGAGCTTAGACCAACATCTTGGGCTAGGCTTGGGCTTAGGCGTGTTTAGTTTTGTAGCCCAATTTTCATGTAAAATAAATTGATAATATGTAGATGTGTATATCATAAAATGTTGAGCAAGCTAAAATGGGATTGTGTTGGGCTCGGGCTACTCGAAGCCTTAACTCAAGCCCAACTTTAGTTTAGGTTAGGCTTGAGCTTTTTGGCCCAAGCCTAGGTTGAAGTTCAAAAACTCAAGGTTAGGCCTGGGTTGAATCTACCCAAGTTTCACCCCTATCTCCTTTTGCCTCAAATTCTTTTAATAAAGCATGTGCATCCCACATGCCCTTGCTAGTATCATATATAGGGTTCTCTTTAGGTTCAAAGTATCGATACACCCCCATATGTCGTAAGGGATGTGTTGGACAGTTTTGTATGCCCTTAGCTTCAATCAGAATGATGTACATTATGAGTTTATTGTAAATGAATAAAAGTATATATTTGATTCATGTTCCTTGGGTATGTTTCTGTGTAATACCTTTAAACTAGACATTTAATGAGACTCGTGTTAGTTTAGAATGTTCACAACTAGTGGGTCAGTCTGGGGAGACCTATCCTGATAAGGCTGACACTGATGTGCCACCAAATCGGTTGGGGTGGCCTGTCTTAGCTACCAGGGTGAGACCTTAGGCACATGCAATGTAGGATCAATTGAATCTTTGAACCGGACCAGATTTGCAGTATTGCCCTGGACCTTGGAGATTAATGGTCAAAACTGAAAAGTTACACCCGACCCCTAGACTCGATTATGATACTGCACTAGGTGTCAGATTGGGCTATTTTTGATGTACCAATCAGTGAGATCCTTGGCGGGGGTCAAAACCCGGGTATGTTGGGACAGTCTGAAAATTCATCTGAGTGGGTGATCATAGTGACAGGATCAGCCCCTTTGTCGGACAAAGGTAATGATCGGGGATGCACTCTCTTTGATGGAAACCAAGACTGCCAACAACCGATTTCAATCGTTGAGATTTGTTTTACAAAATATGTTTTATATGAGATATAAAAGTATATATATTATAGTTTCTAAAATGTTTGCAAAATGTTTTGATTCCCGGGATCCATATAAGTAGAGAGTGCAACACTGTTCCTTGCAGCCGAGGGAGAGGTCCTCTCTTGTCGGGTAGTGTATGATCATTATGGGCTGAGAGGTTGAGTATATGCCCATTGAGGATAATACATGATGGGCTAATCTTGCATCTGCCCACAGTCCCTGGGTGTTACAAGGTGGCTTAGCTTAGGGACCACTTAGGGTAAGTGTTGGACCCATAGAGCCCATTTGATTGGTTTCAGGGGGTGCACTGTCCATAACAGTGTATTCGGCCAGGCCTTGTAACAAAGGCTGGGTTGAACCCATGTGGCTGATGTGTAGATCAATGTTTGGGTCCCACGCCATACAAGAAAGCCCAACTGGGCAGTAGTTAGGAAGGCTAAGTGAGCACTGGACCTTAATGAGCCTAAAGCCTATTTCAAACTAGGCTATTTAATTAGTTAAATATGGGGCAAATTTTGAGATGGATTAGTAGATAGGGTAGGGTCTTAACCCTATCCACACAGAGAGTCCAGATCTAAATGTGATTTGGATTTGGAAACCTCCTAATAAGATTAGGAGAAGGCCGATCTAATCTGTAGATAAGATAAGGGCTTATCCTTATCACCTAAAGGGATGTCTGATCCAAATATGATTTGAATCAGCAATTCCTAATTGGATTAGGAGCTGATCCTTTAGGGTTACAAAAGAAGGAAGGGGTGGCAGCATTTAGATGACAGATATTCACATCATCTCTAGTGCTAAAATCATAGAAGAAAGAATCAAGCAACCCTACAGAATTCTTTCCTACTGCCTCCTTCTTCTTGTCGCCTACCTTGCCAGTTCGATCTCCAGTTCAGTGGGAGAAGTCAATATTTGATATTGATATCAGTTCTTTGCGAAAGGACTGATAGGAAGTTGTGCTCACATGCCATCCTGTTATTTCCTACGAATGACTAGGTTCTTGGAGAAGAACTCTGTCGATTCTGCTCCATCCTGCACTGTGTCATCTTTAGTGGGAGCAGTCTTTGGATCCTTCCTTGGGCATGAACACCTCCAATGGGAGATATTACTTCTCCGCATCAGGTATAATTCTCTCCTATTGCTTTTGTTCAGATCTGATTCAGTTTATGGTTCAAGATTGATCATTGAAAATATGATTTTCTAAATAAGAAATTCGATTCCCAATTGAAAAGGAGAGAAATTTTTTTTGAAATTCGCCCACCTTATTCCGCAAGATTTGGGCATCCATACGATGGATCTCTCATCCCTTCAAGGTGTATCTACCATTTGAACCTCCCACCTGTATTTGATTTTCAAAAATAACCCCTGGGCTCGGTTTTAATAGCATTCAAACATTGATGTTGAGAATAACCTTAAAAAAGAAGTTTCAAGTAGGGATTCTAAGCCCTACCCGATACGATAGCACATATCCGAGATCTGATTGGATCTCACAAATAGTAATTCTAATCTGAATCCATTAAGGATGTTTGATATCTGAATCTGATCCGATCTTATTCAAATTATGAAAAAGTTAATAAATTATTAAAAGAAAAAACCTTAAAAATTAAGTTTCAGGGATTCTAATCCCTACCTGATACAATAGCACATACCCGAGATCCGATCGGATCTCACAAATAGTGATTCTAATCCAAATCCATTAAAGATGTCGGATATCCAAATCTGATCTGATCCAATTCAAATTATGAAAAAGTTAATACATTATTAAAAGAAAACCATAAAAGTTTGTATAAAAAAATAAAAAATATAAATATTTTTAAACTATTTTCATCATATATATTAATAATTTAATATATATGTCTTTTTATAAATAAATATGTTTATAAAGATTGAATAGAGGTGATCCGATTCGAAAATCCGATTGGGGGTTATCCGAATCCTGGATTAGGATCGGATGGGTTATATTTGCAACCGTAGTTTCAGGGACCTGCCAATTCGATACGATAGGATACATCCGATTCCACGAAATATGTGTTAAAATTTTAAACTTTGGGCCCACCTGCCCCTATCATTGGCATCTTAGAATGCCTCCTCCACGTCCCCGTCGGCCGTCCCACACACAAATCGCTCTCTCGCAGTAACCAAATCTGGAAATCTTTGACCTCATTTGGTCACTTCTTACCGGAAATTCCTGCCAATTCGCCAGAGTTTTACAGGTTTTGGGTTTGGTTATTGTCCAATATATCATCCAGCCCCAATCCCTGGCCCATAAAAAATAAATAATAAAAAAAGAAAGAAAAACTAGGACCAATTGAAAAAAAAATAGTGTACGTATGTGGTGATTTTCATTTATAAATTAAAAAAAAAGAAAATATTGTTAAATAAATAAAGAAGACAAATCCAATAACACGCGCGTGTGGATAGGACTTCAGCTTTGCCCCTTCTAGGAAGGAGGAGAGGAGAGGAGAGGAGTGAAAAGCAGCACCACATGAGTGCAGAGTGCGTGGGGGCCCATTTAGTGTCATGTGAAGCTGAAGATTGTTTGAAGCATGGGCTTATCGTGCCCTTTCCCTTCTTTAAGGGAGAGAGAGCACAACCGAATTACTACTCTTTTGATGATCCTCAACGGACATGGTGTGTACCCTTGTCAGTTGCCACCAATTTCGGCCCCCCCAAACCGGACCAGTTCTTCTGTGGGCCAGGCCCTGGCCTATCCAATAAATTCACCTGTTCCAGATCCCAACATTTAAGATTGGATTGGATTGGGGCCCATCATTCATTCATGCTCCTCATCAACTCCATTCATTAATCATTCAACTCTGGTTCTTCCACCTCCATTAGCAGGCGTGGTCCATTCACAAGCCCATTTTTTCCACATCTTCGCCTTAGAATTTACTTCATACTTTCTCTTTTCGTTTCTTTTCTTTTTTTCTTTTTTTTTTTTCTGGTATTATAACGTGGCCTTCACATGGACAAGGTGATATACATTGTGCTGGATGTGTAGCTAGGGCCCATTGTCCTTTGTTTTTTTTTCTGTGGGCCTCTCAAAAGGAAGGATACCCCGGCTCTAGTTTTTTGTTGTGGCCTCATCCTCATGCTCTTTTTTGAATACTTTTATTATTGATTATCTATTTATTAAAACAGAAAGCAATAAGTCATTCAGTTCAGTTCAGCCACTCGGTCTTATCCCCTAGTCATTATCATCCCAGAAGCTTGTAGAGAAGCTTTTTTAACTCTTTGGTTTGGTGGCTAATGACCCAAAAGTTGAGATGATAACTTGACATCTTTGCGGTACTTCACATGCACAGTGCTCTATTCCTATTCTTAAGGCCTTGTTCGTTTAAAAAAAAAAAATGAAAGTAAGTAGGTAGGTCCCACAGAATTGTATTATTAAAATAACAAGGTGGAGTAACACATAATAAACACATTAAGATGTATCTCTACATATAATAAGCCAAATTAGATGGTTAAAAGGCATCTGATTAAACTGGTTTTTTATAGGACCATTGTTTTTATTGAGTCCAATTTAATGGTTCCTACCGGTCCCGGTTCATAAATCCAAAAAAAAAAAAAGAAAAAAAGAAAAAATGTACAGGTGGCAAGTTATATGGGCCCCGAATTTGTTTGAGTGCTATTTCCCATTTCCCAAAATGTGTCCTACATATATTGACATAATAACATGACATAAAGTAGACTAAGGCTGCATTTGATATTTCTTCTTTTAATGACTTAATTCCCTTTTTCCTATTAACAATAAATTTTTAATTCGTTAAAATTGTTTTTATTTTATTACATAAATACTTTAAATATATATAAACTCATATGAAACAAATTTAGATTTAGATGTATCCGATACAATCAGATGCATTGGTGAATGGTGGCCCTACCCTACTTACCTTTTTACGTTGTTGACAGGGTGAAAGCAAGAAAAGATTGATTTTCCCTTTGATGGAAATCAGCTTCACTTATGTTGGAGTTGGCCAGTTGGGTCATCGGTGGGTAGTGACTGAGAACTCATCTCATACGTACGACCAAAACATCACCGATCAGCTGTGACCACCCTCTCAGAAATATCCTAAAACGGTCCAATAATGCTAAGACACGTCAATAACCAACCAAAAACGATATCACCTTTGTGTGTTGTATATTTCAAACGAACGGAGATCCTGTCCGTGTACCGTGTTTTATTGGCTGTCCTGTTGGTCACGAAAACCGATAATGATTTAACACAACATGTATAATTCCTTGAATAACCCTTGGAAACGTTGCAATCCAAGAAACAGTTTTTCACAAGTCGACGTCAAATCTTAAATTCAATAATAGAAATTGAATATCGGCCGATACAAGTTCAAAATGTGGGGACCGAAACAAAAGATACTAGAATTACTGAAAAAAGTTACGACTAACGAAGAGAGAAAAAAAAATGAAAATGAGGCTATGGGTGCTCTGTTCTGGTGTTGTCGTTGTATATTAAATTTGGGTGCAGTGGGAAATTCAGAAGTGGGCTCAGTTGCAGGTCTTGAGCCTCGCAAGTTGCAGCTCTGAGTCTGATTTTCAAATTTCAACCACTCCTTTAATCCTGTGAAGCTTCCATTCCCCATGCCCCCCACCCTTATCGTAGTGTTTCCAACAAGCTACAATTTTCGTCGCCGGAAAGGGAACTGGGTTTCACCGTATACGATGTATACTGACCGGAAAAGCACCCATTTCTGTGGGAGACATGACCTACGACTCCCTTACATGAGAGTGTGGTCACCGAGCTCAAGAAATGCACAGATAGAGAGAGAGAGGGGGGCATGTGCAGTGTAAGGGGATTTTTGTCGTGAGACAATTCGCCCAGAGACTCTACGTGCAGAAAACTATAGAGGAAAAAGTTTGAAAACAGAGTGAAGCAGTTGCAGAGTTGCAGTTGCAGTGGTACAAGTAGCTAAAAGCTTATACCTTCTGCCAAACACATTTAATACGTAGATTTATCACTTTGGGCGTGGTAACTGGGGAAAGATCTTTGTTTCTTTCAAGCTAAAGACAAATGTTTGTAGCAAGGAGAACTGAGAAATGATAATTTGAATGCATATCTCAGCTGTCTTTACTGGAGAGACTTGATCACAACCATTCGATAAAATCCGACAAAGCATATCGGCATTCCGCAGAAGGATCTATTAATGGTGGACATTTTAAGGTTCAAGGACTGTTACATTTATGATGGATCAGAGAGGCCCATGACGTTGTAAGAGTTATCATTCTTTGCCGCTCAAGTCCGGAGTCTGCAGCCCAGGACCCAGGTGTTAAGGGTTAGACTTACACAATTTGTTAATTGTTTCGGATGGGAAAGCCGAAACCTGAAAAGCCGGACTTCATTTACTTATTTATTTATGCTTTTCACCATTCCTCAATGTCCCAACGAAGGATCTTATTTTATCCTGGCTACGGATTTTCTGTTGAAGCTGAAATGCAGCGATTGGGTGATAAAACAGCATCTTTGGTTATTTTGGTCATTTCCAAGGTTCAGAGTGTCGATGCAGGCCAATACGCCGGCCTGTATCGGTATTTTTATAGGTTTTATTTTATTTTTTTCGAAATCGGTTCAGAGGGTTCAGTTTAAGCCCCGGCCACCCTCTGAACCAGTGCCTGACCCCATACAACCCCTGAAAGGGCATATTAGGAAGCCACGTCCTAAAGATGCGTTTGAAAGTAATGTAAATTAATATCGATATAAATATTTATGTAAGTTCGGTTTTACCTGCATTTAGAAGGAATGTAAATTATCGATATAAATACTATATCGACAAAATCAATTAAAATTCCACACTTTTTAAATTTGTATTTTTCAAAATTGACACATTTTTTTACGGTTCAGTGTGAAACCTCATCGATGTATCGATGTACTTTTACACCGATGAGGTTTTACATCGATTCTAAACAAAGCCTAAGTTATTTATGTCGGTAAATTTACTTATTCCGTTAATGGTTCATTAAAAAATAATTACTTGGACAATTGCACTTACCAGTTTTCTTTTATTTCCGTAAAGATGTACAATCATTTCTTTGTTTTTTTTTTTTTTTTTGCAATGTTTTTAAAAAAATCTAGAATTAGAACCGTTTTAGCCAACGGTTTTTGGGTTGATGGTTAGACCATCCAGTTAGAATGAATGGTCTATTCTGACAAAAACTTAAACAATTTAAAAAAGCATTTAAAATAAAAAACAATTAAAAACTGTTGAATGGGTCAAAAGGGATTGACCATTCAACCACCCGAATCAACGGGTTATTGACCAATTCAACAGTTTTTTAGGAACTGGATTTGAGATAAAACGGAACAGTTTTTTAGAGACCAGCTGAACGGTCTGATCATTCAGCCTAAACGGTTCCCTCCCTCTTAACAGCTACCTATTAGGGGTGAATTCTCCTAAAGCTCCATTTGGAAAGAATACAAACACAAATATATAGAATACAAAACTTTGTATTTTGTATTATTTTGTATGTATTCATATTTGTATTTGTATTCTTTCCAAACTAATACATACAAAATACACATAACAGATAAACTGCGGAATTCATTTAATATATTAACAACTTCATATTTAAAGTTAAACAGGGAAATGAAACTCTAAGAATTAATTTATTAAGAATTTGGCTCTATTTGCCCAGTTGCATGAAAAAAGAAGAAAAGAACGAAAGAGTAATGATTTCCTAAAAATTGCAATTTTACGGTATTTGATTGAACATAAAACGGCTATTAAACAATAAACAAGGTGGTTTTAAAGAGAAAAAAAATACGTTCTTGAACTCAGTTTTTTATTTTCAGAGAAAAATAAAGTTGTGATTTTATATCAAAAAATCAAATTCAAATCAGTCACACACAAGACTGCCCTTACAACGTCCAGTACATCCCTATTGTATATTGAGAGTTTCTCCCGATAATAATATCAGGAATGATGATATTATCATCAGGAAAAGATTTTAATGCACAGCTGAGATGTGATATGGAACGTTGTGGGGGGCAGTCTAGTGGGGAGCTGATTTGATCTCCAAAAAATCTCGCAACAATCAGCTTTTACCAATATTTTAATTTGTTTTGCAAGTTAAACGAAATATGACTACATGAGGAAATTAGGAATATATTTTGTTTATAGATACATTTGTTTGAATAATCAAACTACTATAAAAATTTGGTAAAATATAATGATATGGTTAAAGAATCTCTTATAAATTAAAACATGCTTGGATTAATGTTGTAGTTAAAAAAAAAATAGAATGGAAATTCTGGCATATCTAACATGTAGGTGCTGTCAATGGACCGGGGTCCAATCCAATGCCATCCAATTTAAATCCAATATCCTTGACCCGAATATAATACAATCCAAATGCGAAACATTTTAATGCGAACGGGCTGGGTTGTATCTATAGACCTCCGTAGGGATGCAAACGGACAGATTAGATTTGAATGGGGTAATCCAAATCTGATCTAATGATATAAATCTTAGATCTAATTCGATCCGAAGATCTAATCAGACCTCACAAACATCAATTCGAATCCAAATCCATTAAGGATGTCGGATGTTTGAATCTGATCTGATCTAATTAAATTTAGAAGATTTTAATAAATTATTAAAAAATAACAGTTTATATAAAGAAAAATAAATAAAAGCATTCTCACTTATTTTCATTATATACACGTCTTTTTATAAAAAAATAAATAATATAAAAATAACAATATATATATATATATATTTTCCATGTCATTTTTTAAACAACCAATAAAATGTACTTTCCCAATAATCTAAATGATATTTTCTCCTAAAATTATCTGTAATTCCTATCTATCTTCTTAATTATCTCTAATTCCTATTTATCTCCAAAATTATCTCTAATTCCTATTTATCTCCAAAATTATCTCTAATTCCTATTTATCCCCTCCCCTACTTTTTAACTATATCTATATAAACAAAGTTTGGATTAAAAATATTGAGAATTATTTAAATATTCTAGCAAAATTATATAATAACTTTAAAATATTTAATAAAAACACAAACTAATTTTATACTTTTATAAAATATATCACGAAATTTTGTACTAACAATTTAAAATATATTTTTCGGATTACCAATTTAAATGTTTTTTAATTATTTAATAATATGTAATTGATTTAAATAAATAAAATTCAAATAAAAAATTAAAATATTTAAATAACTAAATATTTATCATAACTAGATTTTAAATAATTAAAATAACAAAATTATGTAATAAATTTTAAAAATTTATTCAGAGTAGAAAAATAATTATAACATAATATTGATAATTAATATATTACGAAAATAATAATGAAATTATGTAATAATAGTATAAATTATGATTTTATGGATAATAAAATTCAGTAAATAATTAATATTTTAAATTTTAAAAAATTTACATATTATTTACGTATTTAAATAACGTAATATTTTAAATAACAAAATATTTAACATAACTAGATTTTAAATAGTTAAAATAAATAAATTATGTAATAAATTAAAAAAAATAAAAAGTAGAAAAATAATTATAACATAATATTGAAATTAATTATAATTTTATATTTTTACATAATAATGTAAATAATTATTTTCACTTATATCAAATAATAATTTGAGAAAATAACTTTCAAAAAAATATTTATTAATAATAATTTTAAACTCTTAATCTGTATTTATTATATAATTATATATATTAAAATTAATATTTATTGTTTTATGTGATAAATGTATTTTCAATGGTTATGTATAAATTTATTTTGTTTTGTTATTTAACAGAATACTTTCAATAATTATTGGAGATTAGATTACTATTATTGAAATTTTTAAATTTAATGTATTGTACTTATTGTATTTGTTGTATTTTTGTTATAAATTATTGATTAATATTTATTAGAGATTAAACTATTATTTGAGATTATACTATTTATTGACTAAGTTAATATATTTTTAATACTTATTGTATTTCTGTAATTTCTATAATTATTGTATTTTTTGTTATCAATATATTTTCAATAATTGTGTATTTTTGCTATAATTTTTCAATAATGATAAGAGATTAAACTATTCTTATTTATCAGATATAAGACTATTAATTTAACTAAAATAATGAGTGTTCATGAGTTGGTTCGGTTTGGTCGTAGGATATTTAGCCAACCAAATTGATCTAAGTCAGGTTAGGGAGTTGGTCAGCTGAAACGAATTAACCTTTTATGAAAATCGATTCACAATAAATATTTTTGCACAATATTCCACTTTGCTTTTGTTCAGACAAGTGGAGAAATAGTTATAACATAATATTGAAATTAATAATAATTTAATATTTTTGCATAATATTGTAAATAATGAATTTCACTTATATCAAGTAATAATTTGATATAATAACTATATAAAAAATAATATTTGTTAATAATAATTTTAAACTATTAATTTGTATTAATTATATAATTATATATACTAAAATTAATATTTATTGTGTTTCAATAATTATTTATTGTTTTTGTGATAAACGTATTTTCAATGATTATGTATAAATTTATTTTGGATTGTTTTATATTAGAAAACTTTCAATAATTATTGGAGATTAAACTACTATTATTGAAAATTTTGGACTTAATTTATTGTACTTATTTTATTTTTATTATAACTTATTGATTAGTATTTATTAGAGATTAAACTACTATTTGAGATTATACTATTTATTAACTAAGTTAATATTTTAGTACTTATTGTATTTTTGTAATTATTGCATTTTTTCATTATCAATTTATTTTCAATAATTGTTTGAGATTAAACTATTGTTATTCATCAGATATGAGACTATTAATTTAGTTGAAATTATGAGTGTTCATAAGTTAGTTTAGTTCGGTCATAGGCTATTTGGCCAACCAAATTGATCTGGTCAGGCTGGAGAATTGGTCAATTGAAACCAACTCACCTTTTGTGAAAACCGACCCACTCAAGTTGTACCGATTTGGGTCAATTTTTTTGTTTGGTTAGTCTATTCAAAAGATTTAAATTTAAAAATTTAATTTAATTTTAAAAATTATAATGTAATTATTGAAAAAATAAATTTAAAAATTAGGTTTATGATATAAAACATTTTAGAGTAAGAAATATGGAAAAATTCCCATTTTTTCATATTAAAAATTATATTTAAAATATAAAATATTAATACATATCCATGGTTAGGTCGTTCGATTTTGGTCAGTTCACAAATAGCCAAAGTGAAACAAATCCAACTTGGTTGAATTAGAAAATTTTTGAACCAAAGCCGGCCTGAAATACTAGAAAACCAACCAACTTGGGTCGAGTTGATCGGGTTGGTCGGTTTCTTCAATTTGATGAATAAACCTAATTAAAATTAATTATTATTATTTTTGTATTATAAAAAAATATTAAAAGTAGTATATAAAATATAAATAATTATTAATTATTTAAGCGCCAAGCATGCATCCTCTCCAGTCTTCGTTGTCCCAAGATTAAACGAGCATTGTGTCTTGGGTCCAAGCGATGCCTCAAGTTTCCGGTGTTTCAAGTCAGACGCAGGGTGTGCCTAGGGAAGTAGATGGCTTTTGTTCAAATGAAGTACGTGATGACTTCAATGCTGAAGCAGTTCGAGTTCAATAGGTTGTTACTCAAGTTATCGACGACAAACGTTAACAAAGAATTATCTCATTCCGTTATTATATAAAAAAAATGTTATTTTTATTGATATTAAGAGTAAAAAGATGCCCTTATTGGCTAGAAGCCCTTGATAATATCCATTCGATCCTCTATAATCTAATGGTCCAACATTGGTCCAACCCGATTTGATAAGCTCAATGGGCATCCTAATCCAACTTTATGGACTCAATTTGTGGACAGCCCCCGTAAAATGTAAATGTATTTATCAAGTATTAAAGAGTATATTTTTTAAATTTATAATAATATTTTTATATTATAAAATACATTAAAAGGAATCCAATAATTCCTGCATTTTTATCCTATATATATAAGGAATAGGCCTTTTCAAATTCCATTAATGCATATAATGAAAACGACATATTGGGCTTAATACTCTGGTCAATAATGTATTTTAGTGAACAAAAGGGTTTAACATCGTGTCCCTCTTCCTGGAATTCATGTAGACAGGCAGATGGTATGAGTGGTTGTGCTCCAGTTTTTGACATATTCTCTATACCCTACCTCACCTCAGACCTTGCACCATTTTTCTACAAGCCTATTGAAAATTGTACGTAGTCTTCTTCCACAAAATTCTAAGCAAAAAATGTACGTGAAACCGACAGGATAATGAAAGAATAAGATTATATCTGATTTCTCTTAACTTTGTAGTGAACCTTGTAGATCGAAATCGTTATATCATTTTCTCAGAGAGATAGAGATAGATAGATAGATAGATAGAGAGAGAGAGAGCGGGATTGAAGATCAAGGCTTGATGTTAGATAAGCTTCTTTTTACAATACACAGGGTGGGTCTGGGTGATATTAGAAATTTAGAATCGAAAATGATTGAGGCTTCAAAGTTCTTCATATATATGGTTCATGTCGGTTCCCGTTAAACTCACTGTGTCGTTGTCTCTCTCTATATTTTCCTTTTTTTTCGTTTTTTTGATTCAGTATTGTCTCTTTCCAAGTGCAATGAATTATATAGTTTTCATGCCAAAAGGCTTTATTCATGCAATTTCTCATTATAATAAATTTTTATAGCTCAGTTTAGGAGTGTAAATTTTGACCTATTTTTGTTTCAAATTTTAGTTTATTTTGTTTGATTGCAATATAAATAAAGTAAATTAAGACATAAAGCAGAATAAAGTAAAATCCAAAATAAAATTAAATAAAAATTTGCATTGCAACCAAACAAAGGAAAATTTCATCTCGAATCTGCATGGAATATCTGAAACTGACATCAATATACTAAGGTTTCATGAATTTGGAAAAAAAAATCTAGGGAAAATAAAGGAAAGTACTCTTTTTTTTTCCAATTTAACGAGACAAACTTTCTGGTTTCAACTTTGGACACCAACTGTTTGTTACTTTGTTTTAGCCATATTATAAGGATGCTTACAACAACAAAAAAGATATATAGAGAGCTAAAAAGGTAAATAGATTTGTGAATTTCCTACCCATTTTTGTGAATCAAAGAATAAAAAAGAAGACAAACTTAAAAAAAAAAAAAAAAAAGAAACAACCACCCAACAAGGACTCACATCAGGTCAAGGAGTAAGGTGGTGGATTTCCTACCCACTACTCTCTACCAAGCTACATTCTACTCGCCTGAATTGCAGTCATACATCGCCATCTTGTAGTGTGAGAAATGCGATCGCAATGCACTGTGAATAAGATGCGGGTATAGAAAGTGAGGCTGAGTTTGGAAGCACTACAAATGTAAATATGTACGACATAAATATATACAAAATAATATAAAATATAAGGTTTTATACTCTACATATTTGCATTTATACTCCTTCCAAACTCAGCCTGAGTAGTAAATTTGGGTTCATGTTGGATTCAATGAATTTGCCTTATCAGGATTTAAAGGAAAAATGGGTCGAGTAGACACGACAGAATTGTCAATAGATGTAGGTTGCATTTATGTCCCATTTATAATTGGGTCAGGATCGGGTTTGGTGATTCTAGACCGGTTATCTTTCAACACTAGTAGTTGATGCATTGCACGGAGCTCTTCTAATATTAATAATATTACGAAAACGCCCCCAGTCCAATATCGATGTTTCTCATGGTATGCTTGTAATATGATCGTATTATCATTGTCTGAATGTATCAATTTAACAAATGCATGTATACTTTATTTTGAAATTACATGTTGAAAAGTATGGCTGTTAATTATAATCAGGCCATATGTGGTCAAACCCTAGTCCCAATTAAATAATCGGGTCAGTTCTGGGCGTGTCATTAGAAATACTGTAGGATAAGATTCAGGACTAGATTGGGCACGTTTATTTGAGACCATGTCTACCATGATCGGAACCAAGACTCAGACTCATTGACGGTACTCAATTAAACAAATATTATTTTAGGCAAACACTCTCCCTACCATCATCATTTTAGGATGATTTGGTAACGCCTCGTGCTTGGCCACCTCTTTTAAAGTTTTTATTTCCCTCTTGTAGAGTTGTAGCCAGCCAGCGCTCAGCACTCGGCACGGTCCACACCATCACTGGGGAAGTTGGTCCGACATTTTTAACGGCGAAACGCCTATTGTCATACAAACTCACCACACACGACCCTTCTTGTTAACTTTGCCACGTGGCTACCCTTTTCTTTCTTTTCTTGTAGTATCATTCCGTTTCTCTTGTCCCCTCATTAGGCACAAGAAATATGGACATGCAGCTAAAGCAGCAGCTGTATTCGTTTCCGTGCATAACTAATTGATAGGTCTCATGGATTAAACCCTGTGCTCATAACGGGTCGAATTCTGTGCTGGAGCCACGGAATGCACCATTCATATTCATAGGGTCCTGATCTGTTTTAATTTCTGTTCTTCACATATTTACAAAACAGATATGGTTTTAGAGCCATCGTTGACCAGGACGGGCGAACCATTTGATATGGAGACCGGTGACTCTTTTGCATCTAGCTTGGAATTTCCCAAAATTGAATGGGTCAGCAATGGAACCGTTAAACATTTGGTTTCGGATTCGGATTCGGGTAGATTATTAAAACATTGACGGAGATTGCTTTTATAGTTTTGTATAAATGGTAACGGTTGGGTACCCTCGATAAATAAGTCCCTGTTTGGCGCATCTTTCCGCATGGTCTTTCGGCTGCTTACAAGTCAGAAAGGTCGAAAATCGGTCTATTTCGGTTTGGCAGGCGAAAGATCTTGCTATCAAAAGATAGAGTGCCGAAAAGATGCGAGAAACATATTTTAGGCTGATTTCAGGAATCTCGTACAGAAAGAACTGAAACGATGCACAGAAAGATGCACTGTGTACATCTATCAAACGGTCTTCAAACTGTCTAGATCTTATGCCAAAAACCGAATGCATCTATTGACTTTCAGAGCAACAAAAAAATCTTTTAAGTAGAAAAGAGGATACAAATGATGGGTGAATTATAGTTTTGGGTTGTCTACTACCACTAACAGTCTCAACTCTGAGTCTCCAGGGTATACAACTAGAAGAAAAATAGGGAAGTTTGTGTCACAAGCGTCAGCCCACCCTCATTTAACTGTAGGCCGTACTCCCTTGCATTGATGATTCAACCCCAAGCGAACCAAACTCACCACTTGGGATTTCTATTGATTCTACCAACCGACAGACACACCAGACCAGAGAGAAAGGGGTCCTTATCAGAAAAGAAGAGACTCCTTTTAACTGTTTTAAGTCCAACAGACTCTATTATAGAAAGTAACGGGGACTGTCTCTGGCATAATTATTGCCGTTACTGTAATTTTTACTTTAATGGAGATAAGATAAACCGGATTTAAAAAATGTGGGCAGTGGCCATGGCCGCGTTTGAGTGATGCTCAAGCCATTACTACTAAATTTACTCGTACCACACCTCCGACCACCTCATCCCCTCCCTCCTCCCACCCAGCCAACATCGTGCGTGTCTTTCTTTATTATGTCAAGGATCCTTCTCTGCCGCCAGATTGGAATCTTCTGAATACTCACGCTCCACCTGGTACCATTGATGGTACATCACCACTCTGACACCAATCCACTGGGCTAAATGCGATCCCCCTCCTTTGAGCCTTTACCGGGTCAGCCTTCACATACCCGTGTTCGAATCCAATTAATCACTTCTTGGTGACCAGATGGGTCGGGTCAAACCCATCGTCCGTCCACTCTGAGTTGATACTTGAATAGGGTCCCTTCTCTTTCTTCTTTTGTGGAGAAGGTGAGCAGAACTGTTTGGAGGAGATCCCTATTCCCTACCAGAAGCCATCAAAAGGAATCAGAGGTTTAGTCGTTTAAGGGAAAAGCATGGCATGCCCTTGAAGGCAGACACACTGTATAAACGTAGCTACTGATTCAAAATTCTGCTTCCATGTTTTTCGACTGGGACGACTGACTGCTTTAATGGGCCCATCACCCCACCCATTTGGACGAAATGGGCTTCAGCTTTTGTTACACAAAAATGCCACCAATTCTGGAATATTTGCTTGCTTTATCACGTTCCGGGTCACACATCTTCCTTTCTTTTGTAAATCTCCACAAGGACAACACTCATCCGACGGTCCTGATCACCCCCATCTGTTTCCCCGGCTCCAACTGTTTTTGCCTTTGCCCCCACTAAATTGGCTGTCCATTCCAAGCTTTTTAAAATTCCGAAATATCGGCCATTTCGGATCCTGGTCTCTGTTAATATTTCCAAAAGCTTACGTGCAATAATAAATGGAAATTTTCTAAAATTTTAGACGGGACTCCGAAATTTCGACAATGTGACTTTAGATAGAGTAAGGCCTCGAGGAAGAACTGAAAAGCGTGAAACGCAGTTTCCCGCGTGCATAACGTAGCATTGAACGAAAAGTTCACATTGTCGGTTTTTAGTTTTTCCGGCACGTTCACACGAGTTTTGTTTTGTTTTGTTTTTTTTTTTTTTTTTTGGAAAGCCTGTAAAGCCTGTTTGATTCTTGAGCTGTAGAAGGATGAGAATGGAAATTAAGAAAAACAAAAAATAGTAAAAGAAAAATCTCTGCTAATTAGACATGTCATTATCATCTTCGTTTCTTTTTAGAGATCCGCTAAGAAAAAGCCGAGATACAAACATTTCAGAGTAAACTAAATTAAGGAAAAAGAAAGCTTCGACTTCATTCATTTACTCACTCTTTCTCCGTTTAGTTTTGACGGAGATAATTAGTTAGAACCTCATATACTTAAGATATTAAAAACAAAACAAAACTGAAAAAACTACTGAAACTATATATCCCGCCACTAACAAAATTTGCCGACGAATCGACAAGACGACGACGGAACTGTTTCCTTTATGGGAGAATTTCTCAGAGAACAACGAGGGGATCGGATGCAAATATATCACCGATTTCCTCAAAGTAATCGTCTACGTGCCATGTCGTTGACGAGAACGATCCAAAATCATCATTTGAACTCAGAAACATATCACCAAAATCTTCCTTGATATGGCTATCCGGCAAGCTCGTGTCATACTGATACAGTTCCGCCGGAGTTTGAAAAGTAAGGAAGTCGTCTAGGAACGGTGTTTCTAGTGGCAAAAGCTCACTAAAGCCATCCGGTAAACACGTTTCATCATGAACTTCCTTAATGGGTTCTTGCCGGTTTTGAGACTCGGATTCTTCACTGGAAGGTGAAGAGAACCGAAGAACAGATGTTGGAGATGGAAGATTGTGTGACTCCTCGCCGGAATCGTAGCCAGAACTGGTTGGTACTTGTATCTCCTGCTTAGCTTTTGGCGGAGTAGCGAAGTTCGTCATTGCATCTGGTCCTCTCAACTGAATCGCTGCATTGTCGTAAACCTTGGCTGCTTCCTCGGCGGTGTCGTAAGTTCCCAGCCACAAGCGTACACCCCGTGCGGGGTCTCGAATCTCAGCAGCCCATTTTCCCCATGGTCGTTGCCGTACTCCGCGGAACTTCTTGCCGTTTGATGAAGAGAGATTTAAGGGGCGCCGGTTAGACTGAATGTTTTCTCCTCCGGCTGATTTTTTCCGCCCGTTCCGAACGGATTTACTTCTCCAACCACTATTCGCGATATCGTTATCTGTAGAGCAAGATTCAATACTGATCTCGTTGACGTACCTTTTCACTCTGTGACGGCCAAACAACTCGTCTTCGTCGCTAGACGAGTCCGTCGCGTCGGCGTCGGTAAAAGAAATTCGAACAACTTTTGGCCTGTCAGTAGCATTCACTTCCGACGGATTATTTCTATGCCTCATCGATGATGGCTTCAGGAACTTTTTAGTTAGCTGACGGTGCTCTGTATATTTAACCGGAGAGAAGAAGTTATGCTCCATTGAGAGCAACTTTGGATCTCTCTACTCTACTTGCATTGAAAACAAAAGATAGGTGGGGGAACGCAGAACGGGATGTGGCCGTGTGGGAGGAGAAAGCAAGAAATAGGCTCGAAAAGACAGATTCTTTTGAGACTAGACACGAGGAAAATAAAGAGGAACGTTAAGATCGACCGATGAAATAATCTAATAAAAAACAGGACGAGAAATTTCAAGGAAAGTCTAATCCTTGAGAAGAAGCGGATTAATCAAGGATAAATCTTTAACAAAGCTGACGAAAGGATAAGAACATGAGCCGATAGAAAGATGCACAGAAACTAACAGCAGAAACAGCGGGAAGAGAATAACCGGTAGTCACAGTAAGGTAAGAGAGAGTAGGATAGAGGGAATACTGAGAGATTTCCAAGAAAGTCACAGAGAGCTCAGAACAAGAAGTATAAAAACATTTTTACCGGGAAAAGGAGAGAGAGAATAACTAGAAAATCGCCATAGTTGGAAAAACTGATGCTACTTTTACAACTGAAACAGTACAAGGTACCATCTCCCGTGTTTGTCGTCGGAGAACTTTCTTTCCTGAAGGAGAGGGACTAAGCGAAAGGAGAAATGTGCAGAGGCCGAACTCCGAAGGAGATAGAAAGAGAACAAAGAGTTCAAGTTGCGGTGGAGAGACCGAAACACTGAATTCGCTGCTTTATAGGATCTCCAACAGCCGATATCGGTGAAACCGGAGTACAGCGGTATTTCTTTAATTAATTTCATTCCTATCTTTCTATTTTCCAATCTCTTTATTATTTCCTATTATTTTAAATTCGAAGAAAAAATATGATTCAATTAATTAATTAATGAAGCGGTGGGCCATACCCACCACGTCATCGAAGACGAAGGGTGAAGAATCAGAAGAAGACTCAGAACTGAGAGGAGAGAAGACCCTCCCTAGAATCCTCCTACACTACACGGTATGCCGCATTCGGTGTGTGTTTCAATCTTCGATGTGTCTGTCTGGTGATTAGGATAAAAATACTTTATTTACGAGATGAGTCGCGAAAATACCGAGTCACGTGACAGGAGAACCGATTCCCGTAAATATAAAGTCGGTCAAATCGTTGGGCTACCCACCAACGCAACAAATAAACCATTTGACTGACTCAAAACACTTTTATTTTATTTATTTATTTTTAATCTTTAGTTCTGAGGCTAATTACGCCTACTGGTCTCCGTAGACTAATAGCTGCGCAGGGGTAGTTTCGTCTTTCAAGATTGTAAACCGTTATTTTGTTGCCATTATTTTTTTACTGTTTCACTGTTTTAACCCTTTCTAAGTTTCTATTTTGCCTCGCTCCGTGGCTCCGTGTATGTTTTTTACTTTCATCCCATTTGACAGTTAAGATTTACCTGGAGCCTAGAATTTTGCGCCAGCCTTATAAGTTAGTTTTGTACGTTGTCTGTCCCTGGTGCAGTTTCTTACCATCCTTCACCACTTGGTACTTCTGCCTCTTTTGAGAAGTGAGAACCCACGTAAGTATAAGGAAAGGAAAAAAACACCCACATGCCATCCGTACATGTCACCTGCTTTCATCTGACCACTGAATTCGTAGACCACTATGTTTTTGACTTGGAATCAAATGGGTCCTGTGATTCACACTTGAGGCTATGGTCCCGATTTTATCCGTTGCGGTACGATTTACGGCTCTGATTACGTGGTGCCACTAACATTGATGGAGCACGGTTTACTGTACTCTGTTTTTCAATCCGTGGTGCAGATGTAAGTTAAGCTCGATAAATCTCGGTTGCAAGTACAATCATTTGCGCGGGAAAAACACAAAGCTCGGTTTGGAAACAATTTATACAGCGGTGTAAACGGATCGAATTCGAATCGGATAAGCGGATCCGAATCCGATTAGAAATTTGGATTCGATATCTGATGGATATTGAAAATTAATATTCGAATTCGAATTTAATTAATTAATTATTTTAGATAATTAATAAATATATAAAATAAATATTTTATTGATATAAAGTATATAAATATATAAATTATATAAAATATTTTATATAAGAATTAAATAATCGGTCGAATTCGGATATTTATCGAATCGAATCAGATCATATCCGAATTCAAATCCAATTAACTATCTGGTAAGAATAGAATATCCAAATTCGACCGATTAGATATTCGAATTATCTGAATTCGATTCGATTATGTTGAATATCGAATTTGAAATCGGATTTTCGAATACTGTTGACACCCCTATATATATATATATATATATATATATATATATATATATATATAAAATAATACAAAACACACATTGAGCCTAATGGTCAAGAATAAAAAATGTAGGCGACATTTGACAAGTTTCTTTCTCGTTTTCTTTAGACGTTCAATCATTGCATAGGTGTATGGGAGTTGATGTTGTGAAAATAAAACGAATCTATTGTGAAATGTCAAAAAAAAATTCATACATCCAAATTTAATATAAACGTTTAAATTCTCTAAAATGTAATTAGAAAACCTAATTTTTTCGAATACGGTGCATGTGAGGTCCATTGACAATACTATAAATAGATTTTAGTTATTAGAGTTTAGTTTGAGTGCGCTAGGGTTTCTTCGCTAGAGGCGCTCTCAAAGGGATTTCGTTGGGGGCGGCTCCCTTCAGGATCCCCTGAAAGGAGTCACCCATCTAGGCTCTCCTTCACCTTCCTCCTTCTGGTTTCTCTCCCTCCTCCCTCTCTCTCTGTTTTAAGAGAGCCTCCCTCTCAAGTTTTCTTGAGGTTTTTCTCTTAAGTTTTCTCAAGGTTATGTTTTCTCTGTTCATAGTTTGATTCTATTCGAGGTTCTCGCTCAAGCTCGTTGTCCGCAAGCGAAGGCAGTCTTAAGGTTTCCTCCTCTATCAGTTCATGGATCTCCAATAGTTGTTGTTCATGGTGAGTCTCGTTCACGGTTCTCTAATTGATGCTGCTCATAGTGAGTTTCTGATGATGGCAGTCTTTTGGATTTCCCCTCTATTAGCTTTGTTCGCAGTTTGTTGTGGATTGGTGGATTGGAGATGTGTTTATTTTTCTTCTGTTGGTGATTTGACCTCACCATTTTCTCGTTTGCAGAATATCTTTTGATCTTCCTTCATCCATTGTCTTATTTTGTTCTCTTGAGAAATTGTTCCTAGGTTTTCTGATTGGCCTCATCAGCCTTTTTTCGTATCAATTTCTTGATTGAATGAAATATGATGCTTATGAGCGATTTAAAAAAATAAAAAAATAGAGTTTAGTTTGTGATTCCATATTTGGAGAGACACCGAATAATTTTATACATTCTTATTGAGAAAAATCTACCATGACTGTGATTGATTCTAATAAAACATAACGTGTTTGAAATAAAAAAAAAAAAAATTAGTTGATATGATGTCTTGGTATGTGTTTGGCATCAATGCTGTAGATATAGCACCGTTTTTGGAAAAAGAGATGTTTTTTTTTCTGTTTGGAAATGTTGCTGCCAAATAGGACGTTTTGTATCGGCATTTCATTGCTGGTTGTTTGTGAGTTGTGAGTATGGTTGCGGCAGAATTTTTCTTTGATTGTGCTGCAACGTCACTATAGTTACATCGAGAGGTCACTAAGGATTGCTGCAATTATAATTACAGCAGATATGCGAATTTTAAGTCAAACACTTTTTGGTTTAGTAACGGAACGTATTTTTGGTAAATTTGTGGTATTCATTGATTAATTTCTATTTATGAAAATTGGGTGGGATTTGGGCGAATAGGCTGAGATAAACTCTTTTGTTGTTGGTGTCTTTCGTGTTACCAAACACGTTTTGACTTAAATAGCCAATAATGTGAAATAAAAGCCCCAGGGAAGAAATTATTTACGTTACATATAGAAGGCATAGAAGAGGCCAGGCATCATTAGAGCAATAATTGTAATAATTATAAGAGGAAGTGGGAACTTTTAAGGTGGAAAGTGTAAAATTTATTTTAGGCATTTTATTCGAGTACAACCGTATTGTATTTTCTGGAGAATTTATGCAACGGTTCCCGCCTTGGCTGCAAGGAGAGAAGTATCGGAGAGTTGCATAAATAACACTTCAGATCGGGTCATTTACTACTATTAGGGGTAGATATGAATCGAGCTTATTATGAGTTACTTAAGTTCGGTTCATAAAAGCTTGGTTCAATTCGATTTTAATTGAATTTTGAGTCAAGTTCGAGCCTGATATATAGGTTTATTTGTTAATCGAATCAAGCTCAAGTCCAATAAAACTTGGCTCGTGAGGCTTGTGAGCATAGTATAATATATAAATAATTTTTTATTATATACATACATATATATATATATAATAAATCATTTTTATTATATATAATATTTTTATTTTTATTTATAATTGTAAATAATTTTTATAATCCTTATTTTTTTGTATGTAAAATAAAAACACTTTTATATGTATATTTTTATTTTTTATATGTATAATAATAAATAATTTTTTGTATGTAAAATAAAAAATATTTTTATATGTATAATTTTTATTTTTTAGAAAAAAGTATGGCTAGTAGTCGAGCTTGAACTTGTGAGCTTTGAACTGAGCCGAGCTCAAGTCTCTATCTCAAATCAAACTCAAATTCAAACTCAAGCCTAACAGTTTCAATGAGTTGAGCTCAAAAAGCCAAAAATTTGGCTCGGCTTTGAATCCACCCCTATTTACTAGAACACCTCCTGTAGTTTTACAGATTTATTTAAACCTTTGCATCTAACTAAAACACCTCTAATAGTTCGCAATCTATTTATTTAATCGACACTTCATTAAGAATTATTTGTTTTGCCATCTGAAAATAGTAACATAATCACCTAAAGTAATTAGAAAATATTCAGAGGCATGGACCCACGGTTGTTTATTCCAAAAGTACTCTTAACACTTTTTGTACCGAAACTAAAATTGACCAAATAGAGAAAGATAGAGTGATTGTGCATATTTTACTAGGGGTAAAAATGGTATTTTTTTAGTTTCTTTTGATTAATTTTATTTAGATGGACATCAATGTTAAAACTGTCATTTTCTATTTTCATTTAATGAAATGTCAAAAAATAAATTGATTGCAAACTGTAGGGAATGTTTTAGTAAAACACAAACTATATAGAATTGGTTTTAGTAATTAATAAAACTATAAAAATAAATAAAATAAAATAAAAAAACGAACAAACAAACTAACGGCTCGCTTAGGGGTGATTTGGTAAATTTGAGATGTGGATTCTAGGCTCCATGTTTACGGGAAAGTGGAGGAGTATTCCAAAAAAAAAAAAAAAATCAAAAGCCGACTTTGCGCTTTCCAAGCAATGCTAGTGGGCTTTAATATTCAAGCTAGTGGTCATTTAATATCCTAGCTATTTTCTTTCCCAAAAAAGAAAAGAATTCATTCTTTTCCACGCACCATACTTGGTAGAGGAAGTTAAAAATGGAATTAAGTAGCTTCTGTCTTAATTTTATCCTTGTTTATCGTCTGTTTTTGGCTTTTATACTCTGAAGGTTGCATTTGCTTCAACATATATAGTCAATTTTTCTTCAACAAATTTTCAGGCTGAAACATTTGACCTACATCTCTTTTCTCTTTTATAATAAATAAACTTTACCTTTCTTGCCATTTACATCAAAAATTCAAAATTAAGTACAAGAGATGCTAAAAATAAGTGGTGATAATGCATTATAAATATTCCATTAATCAAAGTGATGGTGGCTTAATTGATAGGAATCTCGCTGCCATTAATCCAGTTATTTGTAGTAGAGACTCGGGATCAAATCTTACTGCCATTGGGGTTTAGGGTGTTAACGGTATATGGGGATGGGTTATCCGAGTTCGACTTCTATCAGAGCAAGCCGGTGCCTGCACTTTTTGAGCAGCCCCTTGCAACCTTGCATTGGGAATATCTCTCATGAAATAAATCACATAACTACAGAGGTATTCCCAATGTAAGCTTGTAAAGGCTGTTGGAATGGGCTTTGCCCTGACTGAAGCCGGACTCGGGCTACCCCCCTTATGTAACTCCAATATCCCATTAAAATATTTGAATAATCATAGTTGCAAATATTGACATTATGGGTGGTAGAGTTAGGATTTTTTTTTATCAATTGGTGTAATCAAAACTCAAAATAAGAAAAATTTTAATCATTCCCTTTTTCCACTTTTTTAAGCTTTTCATTATAACCTTTTAATCAAATTAGTTATTTTATTATAATGAGTATAGGGAAGCAAATGAATCAGATTGGATTGGAATCTATTAATACTGTCAGATATATGAATATGATCCAATCTGATTTGATTTCTGACAATCTAAAAAATATAATAGTTTATATAAAGAAAAACAAAAAATACAAGTATTTTTTTAACTATTTTTCATCATATATATATGTGTGTGTGTGCATGTATGTTTTTATAAAACAAATAACCAATATAAAAAATTGAAAAATACAATATAAACATATATATAAATAAATAACACATATCGGATCTTTCTGGGTTGTATAGGGAATGATTTGAATTTGATCCAATTTAATGGAGTTTGGTCGCTTTACTTTTAGTTGATCAAAATTTTTTTATGTTTGAAATCTATCTAACAAATTTTATTTGAGTGAGATCAATTTTGAGAAAAAAAAAACTAATATAAATTGTTAATAACCCCTTGGAATGGAAATAGGAATCAGCTGGAATAGGAATGTGACGTCATTCCAAAGGGAATGGGCATTCCCTCAAATGAGAAAATATCATTCCACCAAAAATGGGAATGGGATTCCAATTCAGTTCAACCAAATAGTTGGTATTGAAATGACCCATTCTGATTCCAATTCCCAGTTGCAATAAAAGACCTCCCCAAGGTATGAATTAATGACCAGATCGTTGATATATTTTGTCTAAGGCTGTGTTTGGTTGCATTGCAAATTTATTTGCACTGATGCAAAACTATGGCAGTATAAATGTTTTGGGTGTAAATTTTGATTTACTTTTGTTTCAGATTTTACCTTACTTTGTTTGGTTGCAGTACAAATAAAGTAAAATAAGACCTAAAGAAGAATAGAGTAAAATCCAAATTTAAATTAAACTAAATTTTGCATTTTTTTTTCATTTGCACTCCCACACATTTGTACTAGTGGAAATGAAAATTTGCATTAGAGAAGATGCAAGGAGCTGTATTCAATCACGGGTCAAGGAATGAAGAAGCCAAAGTCGATCTATATCTAATGTGAGAAGATCCACAAAAACCGTGGCCTCACTCTCCACAATAATATCCATAGTGTAAGATCTTTAGCCAGCTTTATGCCCTCGAATATGAGACGGGATCTGCTCCTCACACTTGGGCGCCTCACATGCACATCCACCATGCATGGGGAATATCTCCTATGAATAATAACTTAAAAGTACGGGAGATGTTCCCAATGCATGGTAGGATGTGCGTGTGAGGTGCCCTCTGTGAGGAGCAGATCCGGTCTCCACCAATATCGCTACATCTTCAGTTTCAATGGAGGCATAGCATGTAGAAGGCAGAGCACAGCCAACGCTCTGTTGGGAGAATCCCCTTCTCCTCCTTGGACATGTTTTGACTTGTATATGTTTGGTTCCATTTACGCTTATTGAGTAAATGTTTATTAACAGTGCCACATAGGTGCCCCATCAACAAATGCATAATTAATTGCATTTGTGTGTATCGAAGGTTTCTATGCACCTCCCCTATTTCAAGAAGTTTCATTTTTTAGCTTCCTGAAACGAGTAGGCGTTTAGTAGCATTTTGCTGATGTGGTGCCTAATGGCACCTATATGTCATAAACGCCCTCATTAAATGTCTCTCTCGGTTTTGCAATCACACAACTACAAAATGTTTACTAAATAAATGTAAGCGGAACAAACACCCTCTTTATCTTATTGTTTTACTTGCCCGTGTGCACCATCTTTCATTTTACAAGCTTTGGAAACAAATTCCACTTTGAGCATTTGAATGAATGTTTGGAGCAAGATTTTAAAAATAGGGTCGAACAGTCTGATCATCCAGCTAAATGGATGGCCTATTCTGACTTCTAATTTAAAAAATAAAAATAAAAAAATAACAGCCAAAAACGTTACCTAATTGGATGATTCAATTGCCCAAGTAAATAGATTACTGACTAACATGGTGTTTGGAAGTGATGTTGCTCAATCCGAGGTGGTGCACGAACTGAGGAGAGCAACCAAATAATCCTTGTTGACTGGTCGGTGTTGAGCTTACAAGGATGGTGTCGCGCTATGTATCCTGTGATCAAGAGAAGTTAAAGGCCCAAGGAGTTGTCCCCAGGTAGACACTTCGACACTCAAGTTAGTGAGAGGGCGATGAATGCTCGAGCTGAGCAATGAGGGTGCGGGTCCGAGCAAAGTAACGGTATGGGTGCTAAAAGTTGGGATCCTTTACCTTGAGCATGAAGCACCTTTTTATAGTCAGGGTTTCATCTCCTAGTCGGATTAGAGTTCCGGGATAATCAGGATAGAGCTCTCCACCGAGGTTACTAGGGTAGAGTCCTACTCCTCGGTGGAGTTGTCTTCCCACCCTTATCCGTCATCAGGCTTATCTGCGTGGCATGTAGCTGACATGGCTAGAGGGATAAGGCGGGGGACCACAATAGTAAAAAAGATCGATCAGGCTATGCTGACGTGGTCGGGCTGAATTGACGTGACCGAGCTATGCCAACATGGCCGAGCTATGACGACGTGGTCGGGCAATGACTGGGTGGCCATGTGCCTCTCTAAGCCAGCTTAGTCATGACCCCTACAAGAAGTGTGGGTGCTTTTTGGGACCGATATTCAAGAAAAAACGCCCATGCTTCCAAGACCTGTTTTTCACAAAAAAAACGCTTCTGCCACGTAGGTAATGAGCAACACTATGCTGTTTGGTAAGGTGATTTTCATTACCATTTTTCATGTATGTGCTGATAGGTAAGCACCACATAGGATACACATCAGTCAACCATTGAGGGAAATGGTTCACCGATGCATGAAACACCAATGGGGGTACCAACCGTCAAGGCATGCCAATTTTTTAATAATCAACTAAACCAAACAATGAGATACATGGGTGTTTGTTGAAACGCCTATGTAGATCCGACGTAGCACCGTTTTTTTTTTTTTGAAAAATGGCCACGGTTCCAGACATCCCCTAAAACAACGATTTTTAACCAAAAAGCGGTTTTAAGGTGAAATGAAACTGATTATATGACCACTTCCCAGATCAATCGGTTCAACCATGTAATCCGGTCTGGTTTTCAAAACCATGGTTGGGCGTTTGGCGTAAAAGCAGACAAGAAAACCTTGTATAGCTTGGACATGGAGTCAGAAAATATCTGCGTGGAAGTATGGAAAAAAAATACTTTATTTTTCTTACCATTTGCATCGAAACAAAGTATAAGATATGACAATTTCAGACCCACATTGGCAGTTACCTCGTGCACTGGGCTGCCTTTTCTTAATTTTATGCCTATTATGTACAAAGGAAACAAATTCATCCTTATTCCTACTCAAAGAAGCCAACAAGCAAATTGAAGAATCGAAATCTGCTGGGAAATGCACCGTCAAATTAGGATATCATCCATGCATGCATCATACAACCACAATATTAACCGCTTGATTTTTGCGTACGCTTTAACAGAATTACAGAAGAATCATGTTGATCCCCACCATTTATCATCTTTCCCTATATGTTTGTAAAATTATCTGGTGAAGTCATAAAAAAACAAGGGTAAATTGTAAAAACCTTCCCTAAAGCTTTTGATTGTTGATACAGTTGCAAATAGACCCCTCGGTTATAATCTTCTAATACTAGGCATGAAACTGTCCAAAATACTTATGTAGTTATTTCTGACCAAAATATTTATTTTCTAATTTTCTCTTCATTTCATCATTTGTTACTCCAAGCCCTTCCAATCTCTTTTTTTTCATAAAGTTTGTAATTTTTTTATCATAAAAGCCAACCTCAATATTCTGGACATTTTTATATCTCTTATTAAACGATTTTAACAAAAGGGATCTACTTATAATTATTTCAAAAAATTTATGGGAGGTGATTATAATTACCAAATTTTAGGAGAAATTTCATTAACTGTAAAAAAACTTTAGAGGAGGTTCAGCAATTTGCCCAAAAGACAAAGTATGATCAGCTTTTTCCCATCTTAATCTTCAATATTATAATAATCTAATAAATGAATAAATAATAATAATAAGTTTAGTAGTATTAGCCTTGAAGCATTTATGAACCCTAACAATATAATGCATGAAGGATTATGCTGACACTTTTTCATATAAAATACCACTAATTAGATGTATATTTGGCGCCGGAGTTTTCATTCAATCCCAGCGGCCGCCTCCCGGCGGTAATCCAAAATTAGCCGGAAGAACGCAAGAAGCGAAAGAGGCCATCCCATTTCTTTGTTTCAGTGCGCGACTTTCTTCACGTGGCTTCTCTATTTAATTCAAACACACGCACCAAAAGTAAAAAAAGAAAAAAAGTAGAAGTCAAAATCATTTCTTCTTTTTCTCTTTTTACTTTCACATTGAACCTGCTTTTGCTTTACATTAATACTTCATATAGATATAGACATATGAATCTGAAGCCAACATACATACGGGATACGCCGGTTGGAGTCTCCATCTCACATTTCTTATTCTCTGTTCAACAAGTTAAGTTGCAGAGTTTAGACTTTTGGATCGAGCAAAGGCCAAAGCAAGAGAAAATGAAACAAGAATAGATTTTATTTGAACGTTGAAACGATTTGCCGGTTTGTTGTGACCTCAAATTTGATTTATTCGTCACCTTTTAGCACAGTAATAATTCAAACACCCACAACACAAATTGACTTATTAGGAGAATTTCCTTGTGGAGGGTTACGTTTTTCATTTGAGACACGTGGGTACAGAGGTATATGGCAGTGATTGCGTTCATTAATCCTCCACAAGGCACGCACTTAAAGCCATTTTTGCAACAGTTTGTCCTTTGTACTCACTATAACTGTTGCACCAAAGCTGAAAGCTCTTTGATTCAATCATGTCGGACTCAGTTGCTTACATATATTCCTCCCTCCTCTGCTGCTCTGCTCCCACATCTACCCCATCACCACAAAAAGAGAGAGAGAATAAAAGAAAACATGACTATCACAGGTAATGAGGATGGACGCGCGCCCTTATGCAGGGGTAATAAATAATAAAGGAGACACTATCGTGGGGTGCCTTACAAAAGAAAAAAATCTGCAATTAGGTTTTCAGAAAGAATGGAGTTAGCTATCAAAAAAGAAGGCTGTGAAGTTCTTAGGTTAAATTCTACAGTGCTAAAGTGCATTATAGCTTAACAGCTTTAAAAAATGTTTAATCCATTATAGAGGATCTTAATTAAAACACCTTTTCTTTTCATTATCTTAATTCCTTCTTTTCTATTATCATTTTGTCTAAAGAAGATACCATTCAGTAGTTATTATTATTATTATTATTATTATTGTTATTTTTATTATTATTATTATTATTATTATTATTATTATTATTATTATTATTATTGTTGTTGTTGTTGTTGTTGTTGTTGTTGTTGTTGTTGTCGTTGTTGTTAAATACAGTGCACAAGTAGTTCAATCCATTAAGACAAATACAGTTATGCAACTCCAGGGGATAGAAACAACTTGAGCCCTTCATAAACTATTTAAGCTCGGCTCATGAATGTTATGAGCATAATCGAGTTTATATTATATATAATATTTTAATTTTTATATATACAATAAGAAATAATTTTTATATGTATATTTTAAAAAAATTTTGTATATAATTTTTTATTTTTTTATATGAACCTTGGTTCACTATTAAGCTCGTGCCATTCCTAGCTCAAACATATGAAATTTTGAGTCAAATCGAACTGAAGCTCATGTTCAAGCTTGAATCTAGCTCGAATCTTAACTCGAGCCTCATATTTTTTTTTTTCTTTGTCGAGCCAAGCTCAAATATATATGAACTTTTGAGTCAGATCAAGTTTGAGCTCAAATGCGAACTTGAGCCTTACATATGGACCTGCAGATATTAATCCAACCTGACCCTATCTAATAAGAGTCCATTATATATTGACCATGTCCAATCTAATTCAATGAATACTTTGGAGTATTTTTGGACTGGTTCAATTCAATATTTGGACTGTCCAAATTGGTCTTAAATCAGATTAGGTCCAACCTAAATCTGGATCATTAACGTCTTTACTCTTATATTCTCTCAGTGGACTAGATATTGGTTCAACCAGACCCAGTCCAATATAAATCTATTACAGATAGACAAAATCTAACTCAATCCAAAAAAAAAAATATTTTGAACCATTAAACATGGATTCATCCAATTCAATATGTCTTATTTATCCATCCATCCCAATCAAATTGATTTTGATTCTGACGGGTCCAACCCAAACCGAATTCATTGAGACCCCATGATAATGGATATATAGGTACTAGGAGCCTTGGCAAATTATTTAAAGGATTTTAACCAAACAGACATTAATAATTTTGATTGGTGTATATATATATATATGTCGCTTAGACCAATATTATCTTGAGATTAGGGAACAAATATATAATTAATAATGAATACCCATCAACGAGGTCCAGTTCTATATGCATATTTATACAAACACCAAAGCTTCAGTATTAATTTATGGAGAGATGTGTAGAGATAGAGATGTTGAAGAGAAGTTGGGTGGAAGTGGATCACCAAAGACAAAATCAAAACTGTATGCCTCTCTTGGACTTCGGCCCTGTTGTTTGCATCAAACCATAAACAAAAAGACAATCAATGCATATACATCGAATTCGGACAAATCGATGGGAGGAAGGCTTCTGTTTTTTGAACAACGTAAATTCAAACTAATTAACTCTAGACCCATGTTTTTTAGCCCAGCTTTGGCCTTCTCAAACTAGTTGCTTTTAACTCTTAGATGCCCTTTGATTAATGAAATGATCGAAAGAAGCTCTCCTTTCCTATTTGGTCAGCATCAATCACGAACAAGTGGATCTGCACAGGTCCCAGATATGCCTCCGATTTTAGTGAATGTTTCATGCAATAATATATTAGTTGTGATTAATTGATCTATTATTCGTCGCGGAATGCCCAACCTCGATCGATTATTCGATCTTAGTTTACTTGTTTTATTTCTTGTTTCCAGAATACCTCACATTCATTATTTTTCTCCTTTCTCAAAAGTCAAAACCAGTTTCTGGAACCAACAAAACAAAAGTGATTCTTTCGAAAATAGAAACACTTTTTCATTTGCAGTTGCAGAACAGAAGAAGGTTGGTTTGGATAATTATTTGACGTATTGTGCATGTACCGAAATTTCTCTTCCACCTTGTAAAGCTCCTGTTGATTGCGGTGGCCCCTATTCAAATTAAAATAAGACGTAAGAAAGCTACACTAATTTCCATTCAAGAATATGACTTCTGCGGTTTTCATTCTAGAGAACACCCACCAAAAGTTTGAATTAAGCTCTGTGTCACAGCCCGAGATCATTCACAGATGTGACCGATAAATATTGTTATACCTTACAAGTTACAACCAAGGGTATCAATTGAGGTTTGGGTTGGACATCATCCTAATCAAAATCAATTTCAACGAATTGAACATACTAATAAGGACTTAATCATCCTAGAATTGGACCTGATTCATCTGTATTAGATTTATATTAGACCGGGTCAGATTGAACTGATAGAATACAAGTATACGAGTTGTTAATGGATCAGGTTTAGGTTGCACTCAATCTAAATTAAAATTAATTTGAACATATTCGACCATCCAGATATTGAACTGGACCAGTTTAGAAAGGTCCAATCTATTCATTGGATTGGATTGGAATTGCTCTATTTGTAATGGACTTTATAATGGATTGGGTCGAGTTGGATCAGGTCTATTGATAGCACTACTTAAAAAGGGCATGAAATTCATATATTATTTCAGGCTTTTCAGCCCAATTTTCTATATTCATCAGTAAAGTTAAATAAAAATATGTATAGAATCAATTTAGATATTTAATTTGGACTTTTTAGATTTATTGAGATTTAGACTACATTATATATGAAGAGATCGTTTGGGAGGGCTTCTGCATAGAAGCAACCTACAAGCTACAACGGTTTCATGGTAAGTTTTATGTAGGTCTATTTTTTACTTTCTGGATTTGAATTGAATAGGGCTTCACGATTTTATGGGTATTTTGGCTCATGCAATGCTAAAAGTAGTCATTGCATGAAATCCCTCTCAAACGGGGCACAAAGGCTTTTAATTGAATTCAATTTTCATTTCACGTGTATCTTATTTAAATGCACTATGTGTCTCTTCACGCGTGTACTTTATGAACTCATTATTCCTGTAGTAAAAAAGTTTATAAGAAAAAATAAGCATAGATATGCTTCGAATATATCCATGCTTTTTTTTTTCAGATTTTTGTGTGGTTTTCTAGAAAATTTAGGTTTTGTTTGATTTACGGGAATAGGGGTCTAGAATTGGAATCGGAATGAGCTATTCCAATTCCAACTATTTGGTTTGACAGAATCGGAATCCCATTCTCATTCCTACTAGAATGACATTCTCTCATTTGAGGGAATGGTTATTCACTACCCTTCTCTTGAGAATTAAATCTCATTCATGCTGATTTCAATTTTCATTCTTATTCTTGTTTGAACCAAACAGACTATGGGAATAGGCCACTTCGATTCCGATTCCAACTGCAAACCTAACAGAACCTTATTTTTCCCTTATAAGTGATACCCATATCCAAGATGGATAAGTAATTTTCCCATCTTAAGGGCAAGCGAGGGGAAGGGGGAGAAACTGGCAACACAAGTGATGGAACAAAATTGCCCTTAATAAATTTCTATAGATAAAACAATTGTTGTCTTATTTACCTGGATAATAAAAGAACATGTGAATGCACTTATCTGAGTAAGTACCTTCACGAAAAGCAAACGGGGGCCTGAAGGGACTATAGGACAACATAAGAATTATGCTTCTAACTATAAACCATTTCTAATATAAATT
This sequence comes from Nelumbo lutea, assembly GCF_056320005.1. Taxonomy (NCBI): domain Eukaryota; kingdom Viridiplantae; phylum Streptophyta; class Magnoliopsida; order Proteales; family Nelumbonaceae; genus Nelumbo; species Nelumbo lutea. Next base: position 26,712,862 of record NC_142690.1, on the reverse strand, counting down.
TCGGATATCATATAAGAGACAGAAAGAGAGAAAGGTTGAAAGAAGTTGACAATCATTAAAGGACATACGCCCTACCACCTCCTCTTCTTTGGATTAAAAATCTTAAACCCTAAATCCTAAGCCCCAACCATAAATCTTAAACCTTGAAACAATGAAAACTCTAAATTCTAAATCCTTAAATCCCAAGACACTTAAACTTTAACTCTATATTGGCGATGATAAGATTTATGTCGTCCAACGTGATAGGAGCCAAATATTTTCCAATAAGACAATTATTCAATCTCAGTATTAATCTTTTATACTGTTTGGTTTGAAATAAAAGGTAAGGGAAGAAAAAGAAATGTAAGGAAACTTTTACAAACCATGTATAGATTTCCTTATGTTCTTTTTCCTTTCCCTATCTTTTTTTTCAAACCAAACATATAGTTAAGTTACACAGTTTCTCGGTTTACTTCCTTTTCCCTTTAGTTTTAAGGCAAATGGGACTAAACAACTTGGGTAATTCATCTCCAAAACAAGCAACGATTTGCTTTTTATGCAACCTGTCCCCGATACAAAAGGGTCATCATTGCTTTGTTTCTAGTAGTTCCAACTCCCGAATTTCATAAACCCCTTCCCCTCAGTCTTGGTGAATTTAAAAATTGATCGCAAGCAATCAGCCAAAGACCTTATCCAATTGCCTCAAGCATGGTTTTAAAAAACGATCCAGAAATGAAATTGTTCTGGCCACCGATTTATATATCGACGATTTGATCGTCCGGGTCGAACAGATGGTCTATTCTGACAACAAAAATTTTAAAAATTAAAAATAATTAAAAATAAAAAATGGCCAAAAACCATTGAGCGGGTCGATAGTTCGTCCACTCGGGTCAACAGAATGTTGACCAATTCAACGATTTTAGGCCAAGGACCAGGTTTGGGGTAAGGGTGCAACTTGGGCAAGCCCAGCCCAAACCCGAAGCGGCCCAACCCAAAATCTTACACGGGTTGGGCTTGGAATTTCAGTCCTTGGGCTGGGCTCGGAATTTCAGTCCTTGGGCTGGGCTCGGGTCTAGGAAGCCGGGCTTTTTGTTTTTCGGGCCAGGCTTGGGCCTAGCCCTTAGGTAGCTCGAACCCGGCCCAATTATATATATATATATATATGTGTATGTGTAAATGTTACATACACATTTACATACATAGATAAATATATGTATATATATTTGTATAAATACATTATATATGTATAATTTTAGAATGGGTTCATTAACCAGCCCGAGCCCAACCCGAGTGTATCAAATTACAGGGCAAACAGGGCTCATGTTGGGAAAATCAGGCTTGGACCTTAAGCCCAAATTTTAGGGCTGGACCTGGGTTGATTACAAATCCGGCCCAACCTGCCCAACTTGCACCTCTAATTTGGGATAAAACAAAACCGATTGTCGGATGAATTCCCAAGCCGGACAGTCCGACCATTTGGATCAACAGCGGTTCGAAAGCCATGACCCTCAAGTATCTGCTACAACCAGCCGAAGACCTTATCACCAATTGGGCCCATTGTTTCCTTCTGCACATGGTTTTTCAGTTAGAAAGTAAAAAAATTCTTTCACGAATAAGCACTGAATCACATTATCTTAGGACTAGCTGAGGCCAGCCTTCATGTGATCATGTCATAAATGTTCGTATACAGATAACATATATATTTTCTATCCGGAAGAATGCCAAACGATACCTCTATCAAAATAAAAGGAAACAAAGCCACATTGATGAATGACAGTTGACAGTCTTGATTTTTCTGTTTTTTAATATGTGACAACTGAGGTGGCAATTCTAAAAGAGTTCCACGTGTCCTATCCCACGTATGAAACAAGAATCTCAGTTCACGTGAGCATGCAAAAAGATAAAAGAAAGGAGAAAAGGGAAGGAGTTAAAAAGAGACAGTACGAGATCGAGATATAATTTTGGGTGGCCGGTTATAAAAGAAAAGTGAAAATAAATAAATAAATAAATAAAAGAAAATAGAGAAGAATCTACAACTAGTGTTAAGTATTAACACTTTGACGTATAAAAAGAAGTATTAGTAAATAATTATGTTTTCTTTATTAGATCCCAAAAAATAAAATAACCAAACTAGCTCTGATTTTAATAAAACGCAATAAATTAACAGGAAACTAGCTCCAATGAAGCACACACAATTAAATCAAAAAAGTTCTTCACTCAAAATCAAGCAAGAGATGTTTGTTTCTCTCTCTCTCTCTCCACCAATCCACCATCACGATTTGTTAAACCAAATGATAACGGCTCTTGAAGAATGCTCGAGTGTATTCTATTTTTGCTGTGCACGAGATTTTGATTATTTATAGCATTTGTATTACATTCTTAAATGTTAAATCTGAAATTTAATTTGGAGACATAAGTTAATTTTTTAATTATTAACTGAATTAAAAAAATGGAATAAAATAAGAAAAAAAGGGAGAAAAAAACAAAACAAAGTAAAGTAAAAGCGAAAAACAATTCCTGACGCAACACCATTCAGTAAAAAGAAAAGAAAGAAAAAATCATTCCAGTCCGGAGAACCCCAACATTGCTACCTCTTCTTTTATACCAGCGTAGCGTTATACAAGTATTTAGAGCCCGTTTGGGAGAGATGCGTTGATTGAGCACAGAATCACTTTTGAGAAGCTATCTATAATAGCTTTACCACAAAGTCGATTTTGGGCTTATGCAAACCTATTTTCAGCGTTTTGGATTTTCATCGATTTTCCTTTAATCGATTAAACTAGAATTCACTTAACATTGAGCGAATTAATGTGTCTATACATTCTCAAGCTTTGATTCGGTGATGATATTATTAACAAAAATAATTAAAGAAGAAAAAGGTCGTGTTCATGAAACAAAATCTCTCCGATTCCTGACCGTGAAGTCAAAGGTCGGCACTGTTTAATCCTACTAACTAACGAGGTTTCTGCAAGTGAATTCACGTGGTTTTTCTCGATTTTCTAAACATCAAATAAAGACCCTTTATTATTTTATTTTGTAATTAAATTTATTATTTTTAACTTTGGTGCAGGCATCGTGTTGTCTGCTGCTCTCCTCTCTAATCCACAATTAACATTTCCCATTCTTTTCTTCGGTGGGCATTTGGCTTTTCGATTCTTGGGCCGGTCCACGTCCATCATCAGACCAGACACCTGAGATGTTTATTAAAAATGTCTTAAAATAACATTGCTATAAGCCTATAAGCCTATAAGCCTATAACGGGTTTTCCATCTACTGCCCCTACTCCGTCTCTCTATTACTCGATTGGACCAAACCGGACGATTGAATTGAACCAGACCGCTGCCTAGACAGCTATTGTCTTTTTTTTTTTTTTTTTTGTTTAATTGTTCGATTATGATACCGAAAAAACATGATAGTGGAAAACTTACGGCCAATAATCCGGTGATGACTGATCAGGTGCTATTCATCAAATTCGTGATCATAATGGTATCATGTTGCTAGTCTGCGCTTTGGCTATTCATGCTTCTTATTCGGATTCAACAAAGGCAATATGGCCTTCCTTCATCATCTTATTCTTACACTAGATTTGCATTGGTATGAAGTTATAATTTAAGGCAAGGTTCATAAAATTGAATCGGTTAGGGGTCCAGTTTCTAGGTCAAATGGTCTAATTATTCAAATCAAATGTATGACCCGGCCGTTCTAATAAAAAATTGAAATAATTAAAAATTAGACAAAATCATTAGATGGTTAGAATTTCAACTGCTACCAAATCAACGAATAAAACGAAATAATTCACCAAATCAATTCTCAGTTTTTCCAATCTGATCCGATTTTAAAAATCATGATTGAAGGTGATGCCTATAATATTCGTTGACTCCTACTGGTGGATAATCTATATCACTATATTAGCTTTAAACAATTATAACCGATTTACAAGTAGAAATGTCAATTGAACTACATTTGGTCTAGTCCAATATGAATTCATTACAAATGGACCAATACCAAATATATAGTCCAATAAATATTTTTAAACCATTCTGGATCTTTTCATCAACGTTAACGATTCATTATTGGAAAAGGCTTGAGGCAAGGCAAAACCGGCAAAAACAATGAACCGGATCGCAAGGTTATCTGTCAGTCTGTCACGAGACTCCAAGGCACAGGGTGACCTGGTAACTCAGTGTGTCCCGCCTCTCACCCATAGCCATTAAATGGTCGGTAACCGGCAACGTTCCGTCCCTTCTCAGTACCCAGTCCAACGGGTGACACGTGTTCTTTCTCATGTGACGCCCACGCCATCCCCAGATTTGACGGGTGGGAGTACAACAGGGGTTGGTACTTGGCATTCCCTCCCAACGAAAAACTGTTCCAACTTATTCTCTCTCCCTACATCTCATCTCACCATAAAACTGGGTACTGGGGACTTGCAATGTATGGGGAAGATCCGGATTCGTGAAAAAGCAGGAAATACCCTTTGAATGTTTGAATCCAGATTTGCTACCCAGAGCACACTAGAAATGGATCTGGTTCGGGTTGGCACCCTCTATTTACCCTGCCAGTGCAGACCATGAAAGGAAAAAGGATGGCCACGTCATAATCCAGTAGGATAGTTGAGTGGAGGAGGTCAGCTTGTTTTTCTCAATCCTGTCTTCAATAGAGACAAGCCCTCCACATTTACACTAAAACCGATTATTTGAGGGCGTGGAAGCCTTGTTTTCCGGGACCAGGTCTTGGTCTCTTGACACTGATAATAGGTGTGAAGTAAGATTGGTGCAGATAACTTCTATTTGTCAATTTTTATTGGCAATTAAGGTCGTGTTTGGTATTATTGTTACTTTTGGCAATTAAGGTTGTGTTTGGTATTATTGTCACTTCTACTTGCATCCTTATAGGTTGGTTAATACAAATTTTTGAGAAATGGTATTATCACATCACATCAGATAATTAATTCTTATAGGTATTGGATTAGGTGTTGATATTTATAATAGAAACACTAAATTTAACATTCGTAATGGTATCAAAGCATTTGTAGTAGAAAAACAAAACATTTTCCTAAAATTTGTATTGATCAACTTAAAATATCGCAAGTAGAAGTGATAATAATACCAAACACAACCTAAAGCTAAGGGAGCTATTCTACAGCATGAATTGTGTTTTTTTATTGTCAATTCCAAAAATAAATCAAAATCATTTGGTTTACAAAACAAAAAAAAAAAAAAAAAACATAAAAACATGCTCATGGTTGGTTGTGTATATCTCTTTTGTTTTCGAATTGAAATCAAAAGCAATGTTTTCATCTGATTATTCAATTTCATGCTCCATAAGTCATATGATTTCTACTTTACAAAATTTGTTTTTATTTTAAAAACCATAACTTTGATGATTTCAAAAATATGTATCGGGAAACAAAACCAACTTATTTTTTATATTTTAAAACAAAAACATAACTCAAGAATATCTTTTCATTTATTTTATTAATTTTTGCTGATGTAGCAATAAAAAAACAAATGAAAACAAAAACGTTAATATTATAATAAACCCACTAAAACATCACCATATCGGCTGGTCCTCTGGCCTTTGGTTTCAGTCTTGGAGAGAGTATCTGAAATACAAGTGAAGTGATCCAACTCATGATCAATCACATAAATATAAATAAATTAATAAAGGTGGCATAATATGAGACCCAAGTGAGTAAAATAATATAATAAATAGACATATACAGTACTGTTCCAGGGCCACCTAAACTTGTTTGTTTGTTAGAGCTTCAAGCATGAAATAAATTAAGAAGAGACGATTCGTTTCATTCATGTGTGATGTATCACTGGGCTTGAAGATTGAGTTTCAGACTCAATTCCACAACTAATGGACAGATATCTTGCATTAATTTTATTTAATAAATAGATGAATGAATTGACATGTGTGATATGTCCTCCAGATGTTTGACCATTGACCCAATAAATTAAGCCATGTCATATTGTAATGGTGCAATAGAAAGCCTACAGAAGAAGCACTAATTAGAATTTGTCCTTATTCTTTAATTATTCATTTTGTTTTAGAGGTAATGAGATGAATATTATTAGTTTATTTTGGTATGAAAAGGCTCAAAACATGGATTTTGTTATATTTTGGAGTTGACTCCATTTAAATAAATAAATAAAATATGGAAAGTTTTTAGCAGCTTGGACGTATACCATTGCACCTCTGCATAACACACAATTAAGCTTTGAAAAGACTGATGTTGTTGTGAGAATCAATTCATATTTCATAACTAATCGCGCAGATGATGGAGACCAATAGAGCAGAGCAGACTACCTTTTTCTTTCCTTTTCTTCTTCTATTCTTCTGCAGTCTCTCTGTGTCTCTCATGTAACGAAAAACGTGAAGGGAAGAAAGGACAAGACAGACAGATGGTTTGCAGGATTTTTGGTAGGCTGCAACTTGAATGGGGGGCTCAACCTACTACTAAAAAACACAGACAAAGTAGGATTGGCTTCTCAAAGCCAGCAGGGTTGTAGCTAGGTTAGGTTAGTTTTTGGTCTAGAGCTTGAATCTTTTGAGTCAGTTGGGTTGAGTTATTGTTGAATGCCAACGTGTGGACGTTGGATTGGATCTCTGTTGGTTGGGCTAGTGCAATTTGATTTGCACTGCTGACAATGTATAAGAAGGCAATTTTTGGTTCACTTCTGTTTTTTTGTTGCTGCTTGTCTGTGGTGCAAGGTGGAGTTTGAGCTTTCTTTTTAATTTTCAAGAAAAATGCATTTTTCTCTTGTTATCAGAAGTTTATAGGCATGAAAACCATATTTGGTTTGATAGATACTAATAAGAGAGAAATAGAAAGTTGAGAGAAAGTTGTTAAGGAAGCACAAAGTTGGGAGAAACAGAAAGCTTCCTAAGAAGTAAGAACATTCCCTCAACTTTCTATTACTCTCTTACTGAGTGTTTGGCATCAATACTGTTTTTTGAGAAAACGGCGCCATGTAGGTGTCACATTAGAAAAAGTTGTGCTTCAGAAAACAGCCTCATATTTAGTACCCCACATTGCAAGTCCCCAGTACCCAGTTTCATAAAAAACATTTTTATGAAAAAACTGTGCAGTGTTCCCAGCACTGATGCCAAACACCTATTTAGTCTCTATCAAACCAAAAACAGCATAAAAAGTATGTGACTCCTTTGTAAAAGGAACGAATTCTGCAACTCGGGCTAAAATATGGGCTAGGCCCATGTCAGCCTGATTACAGAACAGGTCATGTTCTCCGAGTACCAAGACTTTGGCCCAAAAACAGTGCCTTTCATCCATGGACCTGTTCACAGGCTGGGTTTCAGGCCTGACTTTATACTGTTGGACTCGGACTTCGGGTCAGGCCCATTCAAATTTTGGCAAAAGTCAAACCCGAGCCTCAGCCTCGCCCATGAAATTATAAATCCATCTTCATTAATATTCTTTTATAAGTTAAATTTATTAAAAAGGGTACATAACTTTGCACATCGGCACTCATTTGTTTTTGTTTCTTTTGTAATTGGAGCTCACTTTTGCTACGACATGATTTTAGCACAGGACTTGAATGGCCTTTGATTTAGTGCTGCATCACTTCATCTAGGGGCATAACAATGCATCGAAGGTTTTGATTTCGTGGTTTTCGTAGCAAAAGCTGTTTGGTCTGGATTGGCCACATTTACTATTCTCTCTAGGCTGGTGGAATATAGTGGAAGAGAATGGCTCATTAGGAATTGGTAATTACTGAGAACCCCACTTTCAATTCCAAGATTTGCCAAGTAATCAACTACTCAAATGAAGCTTTTGAGTCTTATCATGCGATGAATACCCTTTAAATGCATTTTTAGAAGCTTAGTAGACCGAACCACTTATTAAACGGTCTTGATCTTTAAAAACAAGACTCGAAAAGCCCAATGGTCTTTTGGCCAAGGTTTTTAAAACCGATCCAAAGAATGAACTCATCAGGGGTCCGATTCCCAGTTCGAACGGTCTGACCATTCGAACCGAATGGTCAGCCTGTTCTGACAAAAAAATATAAAAATAAAAAACGGTCAACACATTCGAACGATTAACTGACCGGGTCAGTGATTTGTTGACCAAAATCAATGGTTTTTTGAAAAAATCCGATTTTAGGGAAAAACAGAACCGATCACTTGACCAGTTCTCAATTTTTCCGGTTCGATCCGATTTTGAAGACCATGCTTTTGGCCATTTAAACTATTGGAAGATCTTTCTAAAATAACTTGCAAAAAAATTAAAAAAAAAATACATGGCACGGTGGAATTGCCAAAACCCAAATTATCAACAGGTATCCATAGTAACGGTCAATGTTCTCAGGGCATCATCAGCCAATATGGACCGTAATGGTCAATGTTCTCATGGCATCATGGCCAATATGGAGCAATACTATGGGCATATCAACTGAACACCAATACGATAGTGATCATGTCATCATCAACTGAGTGGTGGCTCAGTTGGTAACTTGGTATTTTAGAAGGTTCATTCCAGCAGAGATTTCAAGTTTTAATACATGCTCAGATAGTTAATAAATTTTCTGCATTATCAAATGCCCCTACAGTTCAAACTTCACATAAACCATTCAAGTCGTTTTATTGTATGCATATAGCTTGTTTTTATAGTCATCTACAAATTATTGTTAAAATATTTTAGAATTTATATGAATTTTGCCTAACGCATCCATGTGAATCATATCATGATACATCTCTAAACATTGTCCTCCGCTTCCAATATCTTTCAAAACCTATATGATACATCTATTGGCAATACGATTACAAAACCAATCTTGGCAGTATAATATCAACATTTTAATCCTTGGGTATAACCTTTAGAGGACACTGGTGTGCCTAGTTATGCCTGTGATGCCATCAAAACAAAGATTCAACACTATAGGATGTGCGATTTTGTTATTAAAACAAAAAAAAAAAACAAAAACAAAAAGAACTATAACATAATCCGATGAACGGTAGGAAAAGGATTAGGAGAAAAGTCCATTTTGGCCAGACAAGTAAACATTTTAATTTTTTTACATCCTAAAATGTTTAAAGATGAAATCCCCATGGAAACAATCAAATCTAGCTGTTATTTAATGGAGGGAAAGCATTTGGACCTCTTTTTGGTCAAAGTTTCAAGGACGGACAAACGGACAAGAAAAGCATACATACTTCTTTAATACATAATACTGAAAGATCAAGTCACAATAAAGGAAAGTAGCCCTCCACACAAACACCTGACAGCACATTTTAACCCATTGCATACTTCTGAGTCCAGCTTCTTGCGGTTGACTCATACTTGCTCCTGTCTGTCTTGTACATGTGAGCAATTTCCGGCACCAATGGGTCATCAGGGTTTGGATCCGTCAACAGGGAACAGATTGACAGCAACACCTGAAAATGAAAACAAGAATTCTTTCCACCAGCTTAAAATGACTGATGATAAACCAAAAGCACTGATTATATAAATGAAAACAACAACGTTTTAAAAAACAACCCGGAAACAGAACTGTTCTGGTCACCGGTTTCCGGGTCAACGGTCTGACCATCCGGTTCAAACAGAGCCCATTCTGACAGCAAAATTAAAAACAATAAAAAATAATTAAAAAATAAAAAAACGACCAGAACCCGTTGAATGGGTCAACAGTTTGTTGACTTTTTCAACAGTTTTTTACCAGATTCCGGGTTTTGGGTAAAAAGGAACCGTTGCCTGGACAGTTCCCGGGCCGAACGGTCCAACCATCCGGGTCAACGGCAGTTTGAAAAAGTTGGAAAACAGTGTACAATTGAAAGCACAGCATCTACCCCTCTCCCCCCCCCCAAAAAAAAATAAAAAAGTTCAAGGCTTCAAGCATCAAAGGGTTGATGCTTCCAGTATGAAAGCCCCACTTTAAAAGGGTAGTTTTCCTTCAGATACTCATAAGCCAAGGCATTTTTTTATCATTAAAATGAAAAAAAAATGCCTAATTTTGAGAACTATGCCAAAGGTCCATGCAAGGGCAGTGTCTTTTACCATCATGCCTTCTGTCTAGATCATAGAAAAATGATAAAATAATCATAACTATTTACCATTTTGTTATGACCATCTGAAATTTCTTTTTTATAGTAATGACCATCTGAAAATTGGTTATTTATGAATTGATTTCTGATCCCAGAGATTAACTCTGCACCCTATTTAGGCACTTCCCGGCTTCATAGAAAGGATGGTCTTAATAAGCTTTCAAATAGCAGCGGTTATGTGTATCAGAAGTAATTGAACAAGAACCTTGGAAATAGTCAGGGCAGGGCTCCACTGTTCCTTCAATATGTCAAGACAAATACTGCCATTGCTGTTAATATTTGGGTGGAAAACCTTTGTCCTGAATGCAACCTGCATGGTCCATCCCACAATAACACGCATGAGAGAGAAAGAATAAATTGATTGATATGCATCCCATGTTTGACCTTTTTACCTCTTTTAGAAGAAAATCAAGTTTTAAAACAAAGATACGAGCATGAGAGGTAGTAATGCTATTTTTTACTTTCTTCAGAATTAGTAAATAAAATAATTGTAATCGTCATAATCCATGCACAGCTACTTAAAACCATATCAACTGTTGAAACCATATATTGGTAAAAAAAAAATACATGGGGTCGGCTACATGAATCCTGTTTTGCCAATCTGCTCTACTTAAAACCACATCAACTGTTGAACAAAATAATTGTAATGAAACATAAAATTATAGATGCACAGCTAGGAAAGAGTGGAAGATACAGAGAACCTCATACAAAGAACACCCCTAACATGTCCCTATTTTCCCAACCTCTCCTTGCTCCCTACATTTGAAACTACGAAATTTTATCCCCTCCCTTGAGAAAAGAATCCACCTACAAGTAGTTTTTTCTTTCTACCAGTAACTAATGTTTTATTAATTATACACAAGTGGTATTCCTCATTAGACTCCACCTCAACTAAATCTAATTCCTGCTCCCCAACAGTGCTAACACTGTCATCATTAATAAGCATTGGCACTCTATCTCCCTTCACTGTTGTGCCTAATATCATTATCCTCAAGGTATAAACTCTTATCATTCATCAAAAGTCTTTGAGACTCATTTCATTATGTCAGTTCTGTAAAAAAGGACAAATCCTGCCCGGCTTGGCTTGAGATAAAAAATAAAAATAAAAAATAAATAAAAAAAATTATCAAGCTTGGCTCAGGCCTACAATGAACCTAGGTTGTGACTTCAGGCTATGATCACCAAGTATTTAAGCAAGATTTGGCTATTTGTTTCAAGCCAAATCTTAAGCCCATTCAAGCCCATATCCAGGAAACATGCACATGCTACAAACCAAGGTCAACAACCAATTTCCATTAAAACATAAAGAAAATTAACAATAATATATAAGAGCTTACAATATTTTCCATTTAAATATATTAATTAAATAACAACTTATAGAAGCTACGATAGAAGAGTTTACAATATATTTCATTTAAATAATATTAATTAAATAACATGCACATAAATAACACTAGAAGTAGCAGAACTTAAAAGTTAGAACCTAACAAAGCCCAACCAAGCATGGTTCAGACTTGATGAGCTCAGATTGTAACCTAGGCTCAGCTTGCTTGAGTCATGCACTAATCAATAAGATGTTAATTATAATCTTACTCCTGTTTGTGTGTTAATAACACCAACATCAAGCATAAACCATTAAAAACACTTAAAGTAGCAGGACTTGAGAGTTAGAACTTAACCAAACCCATCCAAGGCTCAGACTGTAACCGAGGCTCAACTTGCTTCAGTCATGCACTAAGGTCAATGAGATGTTAATTATAATCTTATTCCTGTTTGCATGTTATAACACCAACATCAAGCGTAAACCATTAAAGATGGCAATATACCTTGGGTGGTTTAAATGGATAATCGGGAGGGAAATGAATAGTAACAAGAAAAACCCCTCCTGCGTAAGGACTGTCTGGCGGACCCATAATTGTTGCTTGCCAATGGAACATGTCTTCAGCAACAGGACCTATAGAATATCAACAAACACAAAGATAAAGTGATTATTAAATGATAAATGGTATAACAATCAATTACAGTGCATAAGGGCCTTTTTCAACTTGCATATAAAGACAATCTGTGTAATACAAGAACAGGCTTCTATTAACAATAAACAATAGAAAGAAATTGCAATTTAACTTGATATTTATCAAGTATTTCAGAAGTGGGAATTCTAGAACCTACCAAATGACTTAGCCTAGGTCAAAATCTTTTTTACTTTTTTTTTGTAAAATAGGGAAATTTTTCGTTACTCTACTTCCTTCACGTTGTGTCCAATATTTCCAATATCCCATAAGAGGAGGAAAATAAACCTTTTGTTTCTACCTCTAATATAGGGAGTTAGGTAAAGATCAATCTACTTTGTACTTTTTACTACAATGTTTATGTGATTGTACCACTTTTTCATTGAAAATCATTTTTTGCCAAATAGCAAACTAGTAGCTGCCCAGTATTGAGTATTGACCTATGATGCATTGATACAGATATCAAAATGAACATGATACAGGACATAAGCACATAATTTTCCATTTCCTAAGATCCCCGACAGGGATATGGGAATAGATGTCCCATTTAATATGTCCACATGATAATTTTGATTCTATATTCAACTCAATTTTTTAGAGATGCATTAGGATACACCTTGGAACACATGGATACAATAGAAAAGTTAAAATACACATTGATATTCTAAGAAAACTGATATAAATCCCAAAAAATACAAGGTAGAGATTAGGGGGAAATGAAGGAAAAAAAGGCTCTAGAAAAGAAGGAAACGGAATTCAATGAATACTTCTTTGAATCCATGGATGCACAAGTCAAGCACTTCAAACACTTCGTTCAAATAGAAACTTTACATGGAAGATTTATTGAATTTGGTCATTTTAGATCATTTGGAGAAGACATTGAAGTACCCTTTAACGTTTGGTTAGAATAACACTTCAATGTCTTCCCCAATTGATATAAAATGACCAAAATCAACAAATTTTCCATGTAAAATTTCTCTTTGAACAAAATGCTTGAAGTAACCGACTTGTACATCCATGGATTCGAAGAAGTAATCATTGAACTCAACTTTTTCTTTTGATAATTGAAAGATAATTTCATTAATCAAAGAGAATACACATTTAAAAGCATCCCTTGGGGAGGTGCGAGGTGTGACCTCTCTCCTAAAACAAAGATTATAGGTTCTCAAAATTAAAGATTACAAAACTGCTCAGTATTACTTCCCAAGAAGACCCTTGTTTAGCAAGAAAATCATCCATTGCTTTTGTAGACTTGCCCACCCATTGGACTCTAATTGTCATGTGCCATGTAAACCATTTAACTTTTTTATGATATCCCTATAACTCCAAATGGCAGAATCTAGGTTCAACAACCATCCCACAACCACCTTTGAGTCCCCTTCAATTAGTAGATTCTCCACCCCAAGTTGGTTGGCAATCTGAAACCCTTTGTACTACAGCTAATAACTCAGCCCTTGTAGAATCACATATTCCCACAATGCCTAAAAAAGGATATGATGTTGTCCTCGTTTCTCGAAACCCCTCCTACACCTGACAGTCCTGGATTGTCTAGAGTGCTCCCATCAAGGTTTTATTTATTAAACCCTTCTAGAGGTGGTGACCAAACTATGAAAGTTCTATTTTCCTTAAAGGAGGTATTAGATACTACTGACCAACTCCTCCAAATGTCATCAAAGGAAAAGGAATAAAAGAGTCTAGGGTTTTCAAACAATGGATAGCCCTTGTTAAGATACACCCCTTCCCTTCTAAAAAGCTTCTCTCCTTTTCTTGGAAGATTCCGGCATTCCTTTCTTCCCAAATATACAAAGTAGCTGCTCTTGAGTTTGAATCATCTCCACATAATCTCCCTCTTTTTGTAGGCCAAACAAAGGTAGGCAGACTAAACAACAATTTTACTTCTGTTGGCAAGTTCCACTTATGACCAAACAAAACAAACATCCAATTCCATAAAACTGCAACGAAAGAACAAGAAATTAGTAAGTTGTAGCAGTCCTCACTATGGGCTTTGCACAATAAACACCAGTTGGGGGATAAACACAACAATGGCCTTTTCTTTTATAGGTTGTCCAAAGCATTAATCTTACCATGGTAAACTTCCCAACAAAAAATAGCAATTTTGGGGGTAAGTATAAGGAAAAGCATTAGAACAGAGAGACTTGAAAAAGGAGGCACAAATAAATGAACCTTTTGGAACAAGGGCCCAAATCCTTTATCAGGCTTCAAAGGGTCCAAACAAACATTACCAAGGGAGAGTAATAGCTCAGAAATACAAACAAACTCAACATCCCCCATACCTCTATGGAAGCCAAAATCTTAATTCAAACACAAGGGGAGAACTAGAGGAGAAAAAGTTAGAGACTACCTCTTTTTTATAAAGGGAAATGGAATAAAAAAAAGGAAAGAGTTCTTTTAGAGTAAGTTGCCAACCCAAGTATCTTCCCAAAATAAAGAAGGAAAGGGTTCTTCTCTAGAGCCATTTTGTTTTCCTTCATTTTTTCCTGATCGTTTCCTTGTATTTCTTGATGAAGATGTCACTTGGGGGAAAGAACAAGATACCACAAGGATTTTGGTTAACAGAGAAAATGATTTCTCTAGGAAAAACTAAGAGGCTCACAGATTCGAGCGCAAATGGAGAGTTTTCTCTAGCTCTTATTCTATCAAAGGGGACGCAAGGAGGGTTTTGACCACTTTGAAACCTAAGGAGAAGTCTCTTAATTGAGCATTTTAGACCAAATCTTTTCCTTTTACTTAGACCTCATATTCACCAACAATTCAACCCCTTATAAAATCCATCATTGATTCAGGATGGAACTCCTCACCTCAAACAAACCCCAAAATTTAGACCAAATCTCATAAGAGAACTTGTGATGCAGCAATAGGTGATTCATTGACTCAATGTTGTTTGCACATAGCACACAAGATGAATGTCTAGGCATGCACCTTTTGAAAATTTGCCGCTTTTTCCTTTTTTTCTGGGTCTGGCGGCTGGGCCACGGGCTCTGCCCCCGTAACCCCGTCCATTCCCCTCAAGGCAAGCCTAAACAAGTCCATGTTAGGGTCTTAAATTCTAAGTTTTCACACAAAAAATAATAATTTTATAGTTTTAATTGCTTTTAAGAAGATATTTTATTAGGATGAATGAATGGACGACATTACCAAATAGTGGACTCTCGAAGCTTCGACTTGCCTCGAGGGGTGTTGCACAAAGGCAACTCGTAGAATTAGGAATGTAATATGTCACATTAGCTACTTGATGCAATTGAGAAAAAAAAAAGAGATTGTGGGTTTTATATGCTTGAAAATGTTTTATATGTTTGATTTCATTTTTAAATTCTCATTTGAATAAGCTTTACATATTATATATATGTATTTTAATTTTAGATAATAGGTTTTTGAAAACATTTATTTTAAAACTTAAGTTTATATTTTTATTAATATTATGTTTTATAAATTTTTGTTTTTTTTTTTGCATTTTTTTTTTGAATTTTTTGCATTTTTTTTAATTGTGTGCCTTGCCTCAAAAAGGTGTGCCTCGCTTTGCGCCTTGTGCTTTTAAAACACTAATGTCTCCGAGTATGTCTTCTTTCTACAAGATCTACTTCCCCTAGCAGGAGAACAAGGGCTAAACATTCCAATTCTAGTTTAGAAGCTTCCTATTTAATATCAAAATAGGCCTCATCAACAGAAAAATTCACTCCAACCAAGTAGTTCATCCTAACAATCTCAAACTCCAAATTTAACCCTAACATGAGAACTCAAGCACTTGATCAAAAAGCAAGTACACTATTTGATAACCCTTTAGTAGTTCAACTCTTCCTAGAGAGCCTGCAATTTAGCATAAAAAGCAAGTACGCTCATTTCTCCTTGCTTCAAATAAGATATGTCCTACCTCAACTAAAATATCTTTGCTTCATTCTTTCTTTGGGAATAGGTTTTATTTACCCTATCCCAAATCTAGATTGCAATTCATCAAAAAAAAAAAATCTAGATTGCAGTCTTCACGAACATAGGTGATAGGACCCCTTGTCATAGAATTTCATAACCAAGATATTAAATCATATTTTCCTACTCCAACACATGCAACTATGGATCATCCCCCAACTAGCCCTTTAGTTTTTCCAATGAAATAACCAAGCTTTACCCCCCATTACCCCCCACTACTAGTGTAAAGTTCCACCAATTGTGACAATTATAAAACAAATAGAGCATCCAATTTAATATTGGTTATCCAAAGATTAAAGTGCTCTCCCAAATTGGTAGCGGGCTATTTAGAGGAAGATGTGGTCGCAGGCCACTTTGAGAAAGAGTCGTGAGCCATTTTCAATCAAATGCTAACAATATCTGACTCATAAAACTAGGCTCCGCAACTACCCACTTTAACCAATCTCAGAAAACGCTCCTTCTTTAAAAACCAGTTTGCCAAGGGTGGTAAAATAAGGAGAGAAAAAGTTTATAGAAATTTTATTCTTAGGCCCAAAAATCAGAGATCACTTTGTGTAACTCCAAAAACACACTACAAATCAAACACCATCAGTCCCACTCTTTTTTTATCAATAACTCTGAAATGGTTTCATTAATTAGAAAAATTAAGGATACAACAAGTTGTGAAAGAAACCAAATTTAGTAAGCTGACCCAAAACATGTGTTCTTTGAACCCCTTGCTTTGCTTAGCTATCTGCCAAACTGTTGGCAGATCTCTTCACCCATCCCACCTAGATTAACATGTCCCTTGACAACCATTTAAATCTTCAGAATTCATTCTTCAGACACCATGTCACCCCTTCCCCTTTTTGCAACCATTTTATCATAGTTTTTGAGTCTCCCTCAATGATCAGTCTATTAATACCCAACTCTTTAGCCTTCTCAACCCCATATGCTGCAGCTACAAACTCTGCCCTTGCCACATCACCTTGCTTCACAGGACCGGAGTTCAAAGCAATGATGTTTCCATCTTCATCTCTACTGCCCCCCACCCCCCCCCAATGCCAGCAGGGCCTGGATTACCCACACAACTCCCATCAAAGTCCAGCTTCTTCCGGCCATCTGTTGGAGAAGACCATGCCTCAAAAAACTGTACTGTTGTCTTATAGATGAAGAGATAGCAATAAGCCCCCAAACCCTAAAAAATCTTCAACCTTAAAAACTAAAAACAATTTCAAGCTTTTTGCCCAATGTGTCACCCTCAATGTTATTGTTTCGGCCAATTCTTCCTTATATTTTTCTTTTCCTTCAAATATTCTTGCATTTCTTTCCTCCCAAACAATCCAAAGTAGTGCTGCTCTAGTACATCTCAATAGGATCCTACCCTTCCTTTTCGTGCCACTAATACCAATAGAGCTGAATAAACCCTCTAATCTGTCAAGAGAAGACCACCTACACCCAAAAAGGGAAGTAAACCAATTCTAAATAAAACTAACAAAAGGGCAAGATATTTGAAGGTGGAAAGCAGTCTCACCATTCAACTTACACAGGGCACACTAGTTGGGGGACAAACACCATCAGTCCCAATCACCAAACACAATCATACTATTCTCCATGATTGAAAAAACCCTAAAATATTATTTCCTGAATTTTAGTAGAAAAAATGGGAAAAATAGTAACACTCACCACTATGGACAAAATATGGGAAAAGTACTATTTCCTAAATTCTAGCAGTTGAAACCCCTACTATGACCTCCTTCAGCATTGACAAAGTCGATTTCAGAGAGATGAACTAGTCCCTTGATCTGATTCCTAATGCTCTAATACCATATAAGTTAATCAACTAAGGAAAGAGTAGACGAAGATTGAAGAGAAGAAACGAGGGAGGAAGAA
Organism: Nelumbo lutea; assembly: GCF_056320005.1. Taxonomy (NCBI): domain Eukaryota; kingdom Viridiplantae; phylum Streptophyta; class Magnoliopsida; order Proteales; family Nelumbonaceae; genus Nelumbo; species Nelumbo lutea. The sequence goes on along the minus strand of NC_142690.1, from coordinate 26,694,992 downwards.
GATGAGAAATAGAGATGAATCAAATAAAGTGTGGTACCATAGGATCAGCCAACCTTTTCATATTTATATTAATGCATTTAAAAAGAAATTACAAACATGCCCTTCCTTGTACAAAGTGACAAAACTAAATACTGATACAGGTTTTAATAGAAATATAAGTTTTAAGACAACTGACAGCTCAATCTAGTAAACATAACACCTATAGAAACTAAGGTAGAGGCAGGTGTATTATTAAAAATGTGAAGTTTTTACAACTAAGAAAATGAGCAAAATTTGAAGGAAATTTTATAAAATTTAAAAGAATTGGGAAAGGCTACAGATGCTGTTTACAATTGATGTCCTTGTGTAGATGTATGAAAACATTAGGGTCAAGAAAGTCATCAACAACTAATGTTTTGTACAAATACACAAAAAATTTAATAACATGTGACTAAAAAAAATTATTTTTCATCTTTTTTTATGTAACAGCATTATTTTAAATCCCAAGGGCACACACATGATTTTAAATCGCAAAGAAAATTCTCAGAATTTCGCAATATTCCAATGTTTAGCTGATTTTTTAATTACATCTTCCACAGAAGTTTTTAAGTAATTCAGTAGAACTTCAAATGAAAATTTCACTTTGACATTTCATTTTGATTTTGACAAAGGGCAAAATTCATCAAGAGCCAAGATTCATCACTTCGAATTTAATGCAACTATGAAAAATTATGATATGCAGACACCTATTCATGCTTAGAACTAATATCAGAAACGATAGTACACAATAAAACACAGGATCCTATATTAACACTTCTATATGTACTGACAGAATTAACACTTTTAAAATATGTAGAACAGTATGGTTTAACAAATCGTACATAAAAATCTGTATATGTCTTGTCAAATGACAATTAGCTTGAAAAGCTAGATTTGAAAGCATGATATAAGAATATGATATGGGATATCCATCCCCATATCCATGTCCTGGATTCTAAGAAATGAAGAATCATATCCCCATTTTCCATATCCATGTCCATATCAGTATCCATATCCAAATCTCATATATGACAAACAAATAATGCAATACATCCTTCCCAAAATCAAGTCAAACCAAAATTGATGTAATAACTTTTCTGAAACAATGTTTAGCCCACCAATATCGGCTTTATTTCCAAACACAACCTAGACATTTCAAGATTCCTGTAATTATACAAAATCTGATTTCAATAGGCAAGACCTATTGACATTGAATTGATTACCCAAACAGAATTCATCCAACATTCAATTTACCTAATTAATGGGAGAAGGAAACCCTCACAGGAGGCCCCATGCCCCATAATTCTAATACTCCATCCATGAATACGTTTCATTATGTAAAACTAAAAAATAATCTACTTCAAACAGCTGTCAGAATATTAGAATGAGCATGTTCCATTCTAATATCCCCATCCATGAACGTAGTGTATCTATTTAGTTGTTGAACCATATAATTATTAATCTCAACTTATAAAGACATACTTTATATAGCAAAACTCCTGCAAAGCACCATAAAAATTATTCATTGGACTAGTTAGCTGATCGAATAAAATATAGGACAAATACAGTAGAAGAGACAAAAAAATTATAAGATAGGCAACATTGACGTTGCAGAAAATAGCTAATGATAAAAAAAAAAGAAAAATTTGCAGAAAACATCACCAATTAGAATGCAAAAGGGTAAGCGTGTCAACCAAAGAAATCAGATTATTTTGAGAGGGGACTTCAATATAAATTGGAAAAGGGTTTTTTCTTTGTTTTTCCTCCCTTTATTTACTCGACTCAGTTAGAAAAACTCTGTTGCCTTTGAACCAAATAGCAGCTAGAGAACCAGAGGATCTCCGGTCTCCGCTCAAAGACCAACCTCCGCTCTCTCCAGAAGCCATTGCATCAAAAGCCCTTATTTCCTATTCAAATACTTGTATATTTAATGAAATCAACCCATTACTATGGAAACCTATAAAACAATCAGAAAGTCAGAAACATCTCTCAATAGTTATATAGCTTTTACACCGAGGTCACCAGACTCTGAAGGATATCACCAGATAAACATAAAATAACGATAGAAAACATAAATGATAACAATAGCAAGGGAAGCAACAACGACAACAATAAGAATACACTACAAATCAGGCAAAAGAGATGCACAGATCGAGCACCAAATCCAACCTGGAAAGGATAGAACATAGAACCCAACCCAGGAATCAAAGAATAAGACAAGAAATCATGCAAAAACATAATTTTTGTTAAAGGGTCATGACGTTTGATGAAGATACCTGCACTGCAAGATGTAGGAGGATCTTTCTGGAGATCCTTCAGTTCCTTCAAGATCCGCTTGGAAGCCATCGCGAAACCTTAGTTTTCGAAACCTAGATCGTCTCAGAGAGAGATTCAACGGGAAATAGAAAAACAAAAGAAGGTCTGCACAGAAGGAAAAGGAAGGAATGGGAGAGGGAGAGGGAGAGGGGGAGAAGAACCAAATCGAAATCGAAGAGCCATACCTGAGAATTTTCGACCCTCCCTCTCTTGCCTTTCTTCTGCTCTTGAGATTCAGAAAAACGGAGAAGAAATTGGGAACCTGCGGAGAAATTACTTTTATATAAATAAATAAATAAAAACCAGCTCTGCCCACCGCTATGCTTGGAAATTGGAAAGAAAGGATGCAGAATCGATGTGGGCCCCAGAAACTTACAATAGTTTTTCGAAAACGGGTAAACGGGTTGCGTTGCAACAAGCCGGTTTGACCCAGCGATTCCTGAGTCCTGTGAGTAGGAAATGATTGCATGGCTAAACATGACAACATGATGTGCTCGTGATCATAATGCTCCACAGCACATCCCGACCTTGTATCGGGAGCATCTCCGTCTGCGTCATCGGGAGATGCTCCCAATACAAGGTCGGGTTGTGCTATAGGGCATTGTGGGGCGCCCCCTTTGGCCTGTGGGGATTCTGATGTGAACTATTCCATCATCTAAGTATTCGGTTGAACAGTGTTATACTGATTCAAAGTGACGTGATTGAAGGGCTGGTGGTGGGGAATGGGAATCTCTAATATTGGGGATTGAAAATGACGTCTTCGTCTTTGAGGCTTTCTTGTTTCTTCTACAGCCAGGAATTGAAATTCCTTGCCAGGAATCCCGGCGCCTTTCACCAAAAATAAAGAATCCCGGCGTCTGGGTTTTCACGTATCAATATTTTATAGCCAAATGCTAGTATGTGCAAATTTATGATATGTGGAATTATAGTGGGTCCCATAAAGTTAGAGCATGGTGTTTCTCATTTATCATAATTTTGGTTCTAAAATTTCTAATGACCCTACAACTTTGCCCAAACAAAACTAGGCTTAGACCCTAAAGAATTGAAAGTGCCATTTTCGTCCTCAAATTACAATGGAAATATCACTTTCAAGGAAAAAAGCAAAAAATGTTAAAGATGCCATTGATATACTCATTAGACAATGATTAAAATAATAAAAGCTTCAAATATGGGGGTAGTTAGGGGTGATCATTTTAGCCCGGTCCAGCTCGGGCCCGAGCCCACATCAGACCTGTAAATTTTAGGATTGGGCTTGGGCTTAATACTTTAAGCTCGGCCCAAGCCCGGCCCGACTCACATATATTTAAACTTGCACATTTTGTGTATAATATATATATATATATATATATATATATATATATATATATTATATATGCATGTTATTTTACATTAGATTAGATATTTTATATATAAATATTATAACATGATATGTATAATTTATATTATAAGTAATATTTTATATTATATAATGTATAAAATAAGTTTATATGCAGGTTATATCATTTAATATAAAATATTATAGATATGTAATGTTTTATATATGAAAGAAATTGGCCCAAAATCATGTCCAAACGGCCTAGGCCCGTCTAGACCTAGGCTAGGGCTTATGTTTCAGACCCAAAACCCCCGAACCAGGCCGGCCTCGGGCCTAAGCTATAGCCCTTATCATAAGTGCAAAGCCTAGCCCAACCCCAACCCATAATCACCCCTAGGGGTGGCCCTTCTCGACACACTAGAGAAAAGGCATCAAGGATGTCGAGGAAGACTTGAGTGAGGACATGTAGGCTAAGATGCAGGGACTTGGTAGAGTGCGATCTAAAGCTAGACGATTACTTAATCGAGGAGAAGCTAATTCATGCTGGGCCGAATCCTTCGAGTAGGTCATTGTCTTGGGCTTGGGTGTTTAATTCGTTAGTTTAATGTTGACTTGTCTAACTCTTAAGCTACTCGTGCAGGTGACATGTTGGGCATCGAGACTTCAGGTTTCCTTGATGATATGAGGAAGAAGAAGAAGAGGAGGGTGTCTCACAAGGATGCACCCCAGTCATCTCGCAAGGACACATCTCGGACTTCCATCTCCGAGCCGGCTGTATTGCCTGCAGCCGAGGAGGTTCTAGTTGTGGACCTGGTCGAGGAAGATCACGTGGAGAGAATATCGAACCAACCCGATGTGGCCCAGTCATCGAAAGCTCGTCCTCTTCAACCCAGGGCCAGCTCTGCGAAGGAGACTCCCAAGGAGAGGGGATCTATTATTGACTTCCGGATTGCCCTCATCAAGAGCAAGGAGGTCGCCTTCCCCGAGGAGGTGGAAACCATGTCTGAGTTTGCGGTCTAGCAAGCTCAGTTTCAAAGCCATGTGTTGTCTTATGCTGGTAAACTTCTGAACTCTTTGTTGTATTGTCCCTTAATTGCTTCTTTACACTTAGCTAATTTCTTCTTCTTTGCAAGCGAACTCTGTAGTCCACTCCTTGGTCAAGTAATCTAAGCATCATCTGATACGAGCTGAAAGTGTCGAGGCAGTGTCACAAGAGTACCAATCTCGAGTGGAGTGATGTATCAATTACATTGACAAGCTTAAGAATGATATGACTACTAAAGAGAGTTACGCCAAGGAACTGGAGCTTTGATATGCAAGGCTCGAGAAGGAGCTTCAAGAAAAGGAGGCTCGCTTTGCTGTATGTAAGGTGCGACTTCTTGACAAGGTTCGGGCCACCAAGGTCCAAGTCGTGGAGGAATTCAAGACCTTGTCAGGCTGGTTGAAGGAGAAACGAGCCTTCAGCACCGTTGCCTTTCGTTAGGGCTTCAAACTTTGTTGGATGTTGGTGAAGTCGGTGTATCCTGACCTCAACTCCACGCATATCGAGTCTTCGGCCTACACCAAGGAAATGTCTGACCAGGTCGATCTAGAATCGGATTCTGAGGAGGAGGAAGATGAACTCGACGAGGATGCCAAGGAGGAGGATGTCGTCGTGGATGCTGCCGGAAAGGAGGTGGTTGAGGAGGATGCCACTAAGGAGGGTACTACTGCTGATACTGGTGATGGGGGTGAGGATCCCCGAGATGTTTGAAAAACTTTGCCTCTTTTCTTGGACTTCCCTTGTAAATACATTTATTGCATCTAGCCTCCAAGCTCGGTCTAAAGAACTCTTCTCTCTTTTTTTGACAATATCAATGTAAGTTTGCCAATCTAGAACGAATGAAAGTTCACCTGTTGCATACCTCTCATTTATCTATTCTCAATACATTGCTAATACATGAGACTTCAAAAATAGACTAAGTATAGGTTTACATGAGGTGCCTAGCTCCAAAGCGACTAGACATAGTAGGGGGCAAACCTGAGGTTGTGTGCTGAGGCGACTAGGCATGGTATGGGATATAACTCGAACTGTCTATGCCAACTAGGCATAATAAAAGAGGGACCCAAACTACCTATATGCCAAAGTGACTAGGCTTTGTTAGACCATCGAGGTCATTGTTAGGTTGGGACCGGGGGCCTTTAGGCTTAAAGCAACTTGGCATCCCCTTTGAATCGCCTTCGAAGTGTGATTAGGCCGACATGTGCTCTGCACATAGCGGCTTGACCACCGAGGCAGGTGGTTTTCCATAATTAGTGAAAATTTTGATTGTTTAACTAAAGTCACAATGCTTAACTCTTGAGCTCATAGGTAGTACTTTCTTAGGTTGTCAACGTTCCAAGCACAAGGTACTTGCCTCCTTTCCAACATTTCGAGTTCATATGTTCCTTCACCAATTGCCCGCCATACTCTATTGGGACCTTCCTAGTTTGGGCCTAGCTTACCTACATCAAGCTCAAGCACCATTACCTTCCAAAGTACAAGGTTGCCAACTCGGAAGTGGCGTCTCTTGACTCGGGCATTATAGTACCAAGCTACTCGTATCCAGATATAGGCCAGGTTGGGTACTTTTCCACCAGGTCGAGTTTGATCCATATCTCATCGTCATTGGCCTCCTCGTCATATGCTTCTAACTGCAAGGTCAGTATTTTGATCTCAGTAGGGATGACAACCTCCTCATTGTACGCTTCTAGCCGAGCTTTGAGTTTGCGGAGGATTTCCCCATTCGTCACCTCAGCCTGTCCGTTTGCCTATGGATGTACTACCGAAGTAAAGTTTTACTAGATCCTCATCTTGGCACACCAATTGTAGAACTTGATGTCTTCAAATTGCTTCTCGTTGTCAGATATCAACACTTTTGGGAGTCCGAATCTACACACTATCTTCTTCTAAAAGAAGTTATGTACATTCCGGGTTATGATTGTCACCAGTGGCTCGACCTCCACCCATGTCGTAAAGTAATCAACCACCACAACCAAGAACCTTCTCTTCCTTGGTCGCTGGTGGGGACGAACCAAGAATGTCTATTCCCCATAGATCAACGGCAGGCTGGTGAAGTATATTGGCATGCATCTAGCAATTATCACATTTTTGGATGAGGTCGAGTGCATCCACCTTCATTGTAAGCCAATAGTAGCCTTTCCTTAGTGTCTATTGGGCGAACACCCTGCTCCTAGGTGTCCTCCACAGAGACCCTCATCGATCTCGTGTAGCACTTGGCTTGCTTTTGAAGGTCGCAAGTAGCATAAGTAGGGGAGCGTGAAGGATCTCCTATACAACTACTCACCAATAAGGACATAGCGAGCTGACTAATGCTCTACCCTTCGAGCTGCATTGCAATCTGGTGGTAGGGTCTTGTGGAGCAGATAATCGATGAGCGGATCCATATAGCTCGGTTCTGCTATCAACACAGGGATGACCTGCTCTGCCGCCTCTCAATACTAGGTTGCAGCAGGTCTTCGACATAGACTATCTTCTTCATGACCCCGATTGCATCGGCCTCCGTGTTTTCTATTCTCGGTATTTGTTGAATATACCAGGAGTGGAAGGCGGGCAAGAGCTCTCTCACCTTGGCCAAATAGGCCAACATGCCATGCTCTCTATCCTTGTACTATGCATTCACCTAGTTCACAATCAACTAGGAGTCACTACACACCATGACGTGCTTCACGCCAACCTCCCTCGCCAATGTTAGTCTAACTATCAATGCCTTGTACTCTGCTTCGTTGTTCAATGCCTTGAATGCAAACCAAAGAGCGTACTCCAGCTTCACCTTGCTAGGCCCGTAGAGTATTAGCCCAACTTCACTTCCTCACTGGTTAGACGGGCCATCGATGTGGAGGATCCAGGGCTCCTCATCCTAGGCTGAGGCTTCCCTAGCCAGGAAGGATCTCGTGCTGGTCGATGCCTCCGACGTGTTTATAAGCTCAGTCACCCTAGGGGTTGGCATGTTGAATGTACACTTGGCAACAAAGTTTGCCAAGACCTATGCTGTTGCACAGGTCGATCAGTCAAAACTACGATGGTATGGGCTTAAGGACATAGCTTCTGAACTACCAAGACTAAGGCGAAGGTCAGCTTCTCGATGTTGGGGTACCTAGTCTCAAATGCATGCAATACTTTACTTATATACTAGACACCTTGTCTACTTCTCTTATTAGTACTAAGCTCACTACCTCATCACTCGTGGAGAGGTAGAGTTTCATTTCATCTCCTGGTTTAGGTCAGGTTAACATCGGGGGTGAACTTAGGTACCTTTTAAGCTAGTCAAACGCAAACTGACACTCCTTGGTCCACTCAAAGTCCTTGTTCTTTTTAATTGCCTTAAAGAATGGTAAACACCGCCTAGCCGACTTAGACCTAAACCGGTTCAGGGCGGCAATTCGGCCTATTAATTTTTGTACCACTTTTATTGACCTAGGTGGTCGCATGTCTAAGATGGCCTGGATTTTATCCGGGTTGGCTTCGACGTCGGTGCACCATGTAGCCAAGGAACTTGCCCGACGTGACCCCGAAGACACATTTGTTCGAGTTGAGCTTCATGTTAAATTTTCTTAGAATTTGAAAAACAATATTTAAATCATCCATAAGAGATTTTGAAAACTAGGTCTTCACGACCCTGTTGCCAACATAACATTCAACTTTATTGCCAATCAAATATGCAAATACTTTATTTACAAGTCGCTAGAAAGTTGCTCCAACGTTTTTCAATCCAAAGGGCATAAGTTTATAATAGTATAGCCCTAGCTCGGTTACAAATGCAGTTTTCTCCTGGTTGGCTAAGTTCATCCGGATCTGATTGTAGCCGGAGTAGGTGTCTATGAAGCTCAACAACTCGTGCCCCAAGATCATGTTTACCAGGAGGTCTATAGTAGAGAGTGGGAAACTGTCCTTTGGGCAGGCTCTATTGAGGTTGGTGTAGTCGACGGGCATGCGCCACTTGCCGTTGGTTGTTTTGATGAGCACAAGGTTGGCTACCCATCTCGGGTATTGGACCTCTTTAACAAAGTCTACTACAAGGAGATTCCTGATCTCCTCATCTACTACCCTCCACCTCTTTGGGATGAGGTTCCTTTTTCTTTGCCCGACTGGCCTAACTAAAGGGTCCACATTAAGCTTGTGAGGTATCATAGTTGGGTTTATGTTGGGCATTTTTGCAGCCGTCCATGCAAAAACATCTAAATTATTAAGTAAAAAACTTACCAGTTGCAACCAAAGTGGTTCTTTCAGGTGTGCTCCGATCTATATAGTCTTTGCGGGCTTGGTATCAAAAAACGGGACCAGGACAGTATCCTCCATAGGTTGAACTCGCTCATCTGTGTGTTCGGGGGCGGCTCCAGCTCGATATCATCTGTCAGCTTCCCTTTGCCCTTCAATGCCATGACATAGCACTTCCATAACTCCAACTGGTCACCTCATATGACCCCTACTCCATGTGTCATCGGAAACTTCATCGAGAGGTGGTAGGTCGACACCACTGCCTGAAGTGCAAGTATGATGGGCCAACCTAAGATTGCATTGTAAGGGGACGGGGTGGCGACCACCAA